>NC_068355.1:162102793-162404265 GCF_020536995.1 Dreissena polymorpha
TACCCAATTTTTTTCGCCAATTGTTTTTACACAAATTTTTTTTTCGTACAACATACACAATTGTGGTGATTGACTTGTTTGTGTGATGTAGATAAACTTAACTTGATGCTTTTATATCCATCCTCTCAAAAGCATCGTCACTCCAGTACTGTCAGTACTTTTTGATCTATAATGCTATTCGTTAATCAACATAATATTTGTACATTTCAACTTACTTACACTAATGATTAAAATAGCAATTACACTAGTAATTACACTAGTAATTCAACAAGACGAAAGCAATAAGCACTAAGCATGTTGCAAGTCATAACGCACATGAAGTTAATCCAATGCGACATGACAATTTGTAATGTGAAATTTATATAAAGCGGAGAGACCAAAATATCGGGAATATTAAACTCAAGCTATATATCGACTTATTAAATCACTGGCTATTTCTGTCGAAATGCCCGTCTCTGCGAGTCTGTGAAAAAGCCAAAAGCCGGCTGGTATTGTTTACACAAGCAAATCGAAGTATGGATAATAAGTTTGTTGGTCAGTACTTTTGTACATCCGTCTTTACCTGTCAGCCACAACTGAAACGCTGAGTATTTACACAGATGGGTTAATTGAAATCAAACGATATTTTGTCGATCTTAGCAGTTATTTAATTTCTTAGGATTCGATATACTGACAATGACGCGGTGGCCGCACAGGCATTACAGTTTCAGTACGCAACTGTATCTCTTACTATTGCATGAGTTCGTCGGGATGGAGTAAGTTGCGTAACAACTGAAACGTATTAGATTGATTGGTGGATGGATAATTGAGTGGATGGAATTGATTGATAAATTGCTTGATTTGTTTTAGACTTTGTAAGCCTCATGTGGCTCACTGGCTAACAACCTGAAATCACCGTAGGTTAAGCGTACGCTTTAATCTTAAGCGAGACCGCGGATTTGACTGACTGTGATGGACGTTAGTCATCGTACGTAAGGTACTTTTCATACCACTTAATATTTTGACCAACACACGCATATGGAACAATAAGCGCAAGTGTTATCGAAACAAGTTGCAGAGAACATTAATTGTTATAAACAATAATATGAACATTTGTATGCTCCGCTAAAAAATTCATTGAACCATTATAGTCGCTGCTTTAGTCGTCCGTCCGCAGTGGTTGATACACGTGATTCTCACCTAGGCAACCCAGGCTGAATATCCACTCACTGAGCATGCGAGATTGGTTGGTGGTTGACATACCTCCCACAAAGCACAAAACCGCATCAAAACAGAAAGTAATTTAGTCAAAACTGAATAGCTAAAAATATCAGCTATAATTCATATGAATCCCAACTTTCGTGTGTCTAGTTCGTTAGTAAGGTATTGCTTGGACACACTCCGGATCCTCACATAATGCAGTCTCAGGCGCTGAAGTACCTCAAAAACTAGGTCATATAAACTTGTTCATCAACAACTGGTCAGAATACACTAAATCTTCATGATGAAAGCACAGAACACGCACATAAAAACAAACACCACGCATACGCGAGCACACATATAAACGCACACATATACGCTAACGCACACATGCGCACACGCGTGTATCGTGGTCGTACGTCAAAGTACCGTATGTTTTGCAAGTTGCAAATAAATAATATTATTTATTTATTAACTAGTCTACACGAATACATCTCTTCACGAAGGTTATTATCAGCAAAACTAGTTTGGACGCAAATATTGTTTCGACAAAAGTAGTCCACACCCCGTTAATTATCATACACACGCCAGAGTTGTCTCCCTGTATAATAATTTGCGCTAGAATGCAAAATTTCTTATTCGTTCCCTGTAATGTTATAA
The DNA here is from genome assembly GCF_020536995.1 of Dreissena polymorpha. Taxonomy (NCBI): domain Eukaryota; kingdom Metazoa; phylum Mollusca; class Bivalvia; order Myida; family Dreissenidae; genus Dreissena; species Dreissena polymorpha. The sequence continues at coordinate 162,104,633 of NC_068355.1, forward strand.
CGCATTTTTTGCATTGAAAGATTGAATAAATCAACAAGAAGATAGGATTAACATACATCGAGTAAACATTATAACGAACTATGCAAGCCATGTTAAAGAACTGATGGAAAAAACTCGTCCCGTGTTTTCTTTCCTATGACTTTTGCAAAATGAAATTTAAAGTACTAATTCGATTGTAACATTTCAACACGTAAAGTACAGAGAGAATTTACATTACATTTACTTTTTTACATAAGAAAGAAGAACTAATAATTATACAAGGAGTATACACATGTCATTAAGACCCATGGATTCATTATAAACACTGTCACTCAACGTATCATTTCAATTAATATCAAAACTAGAAAAATGCAATTATAAATAGCAACATGGAAAATGAATTGCATGAAATACAATGCCATAAAGCAAATGCGAGAACTGGCGGATAAACCACTTCCATACAAACTATAAGCAGACGAGAAGTCCTTGGTCGTATCCATACTTCATTTAGGACCAGGCACCACCTGAGTAACAAACCTAATGTTTGTAAAATGAAACAGAGCACTACAAACATACATTATATTGCTTTATTTTTTTCCTTTGTTTTAAAACGCACGTGTTTGAAATTTTTGTGTACTTTTTAATGTACTAGTAAGTATATGTACGAGCGTTGTTTACTTGCAGTGTGCCATTAATAAGTTATTAATTTATCGATTCATAATTATTAAATAAGCCGAATATTCTTTTAAAGATAAATACTTCACAGGTATATGTTACACATACTTCATACTGTTTTGTTGCTACTGTAAACAATACATAACGTAGATCTATATCTTACTCTATTATTATACATAACAATAGCACATAATGTGTAACTCACTTCAAAGTAATTATGTCCCTTGAACGGAAAACATTCTAACTAATATACCCACATATTCGTATATAAGTTATTTTTTTTAATAATGTACGAAGCACATTGGTAAATGCTATTGTATGAGCATGGTTGATACACTTGGCCGCGAATATATTAGTATGTTCATTATAATATTCTTCCACATTTATGATAATAAAGTTTCATTTTGATTGAAAGCGCAAATGCACGAATCTCGTGCGCTTGCAATCATGTTGTTAACTCTAAATGTAGAGTTGAAAAGTTCACTACGCATGTTAATAAGGTAGAAAGATAAAACGACATCGGCGCTTACCAAGATTTGATTTGTCCAAAGCAAAAACCATTACCACGTTATAATGACAGATTCATTAACTGTATCTTATTATGTATGGTTATTTTGTATTATCTATTACCAGAGTACTTGTACAGAGAGACACAAAAAAGACCCAATACGTAGACGCACTGATGTGTATTAAATAATAAGTTAAAACTAGAAAACTGTTCAGGACAGCCAGGCAGGATCAACGGTTTTCAAAGAGGTTTACACAGGGGCTGGAAAGAATGTAAGACCGTCAAGAACTTTATTTTAGCAAATATCTCAAGTTATTAAAATACATAAGTAAAACACTTAAGTGTATACAATACCGTTTCCGTTTGTCTTGCATTTTTGTGCCGCTATCGTAAGATTTATGAATAAATTATTGATTACGGTCTAAAATCGTTGCCAAAATTTCACTTTGCGTGCAGGTTAACCGTCAACATTAAGGCGTTACACATAGACATTTTAGCCAAAAACACAGGCTTATTAAATAAAGTAATTCTGATGTATATCGCATTGTAATAAGAGGCCTTAACAACTGTATTTTATGCACACGTTGAAATTATTAGGAAAAAAATGTTTTAAAAAGTTTTTTGAAGAAAGGCATCACATACCGGTCTGTTTACATCCATTAACGTTAAAGTGTGAACCCGAAAAGGTTACGTGATCCTGCAACCTGATAGCTGTAGTAATCGCTACTCTGCTTTAGCATGGCTGCTTATGTCTGAGCGACCTCTTTTTTGAAAAGGCATAAATAAACGATCAAATGTTGATACTTTCGATGATTTTCCTTCTTTATTAACCCGCATGTTAGAAGCAATAGAAAAGACAATTTTGTATTATTTCTAAAGCAAAACGCGTAGCCTCCCTTTAACATAACTATGTCCCTTGAAAATTAAACTCTTATTATTTTATTACAAGTTTTCGTAGTAAATCTTTAATATAACACATTATGAGAAAAACGTTTATATTTCGTTGTGCGGGCAAATTTTACATTCAATAGATTGAATATAAATGTTTTCTAGAAATTCTTATTATGCTACATGTACACTTGCATATAAAGTTATAATGTACGCGCAATAGCCGAACCTCGAGTTAATGCGTATAATTTTAAAAACTCTACTTGTAGAGTTCAACATTAAATGAATCAATACAATTAATAAGAAATCGCTTAAACTTTTTTTTGTAAGGTTATGGAGATTACGCTATTGTTTTCATGGCTGGAATACAACATACCTAACAATGGTAAAACTTGGACATTTCGTTACTTCGATTGATTTTCAGAAATGAGATTTTTGTACTTACATTTAGTTTGCATTTCAGTAATAATAATGTGGTTTGGCAATCTAAAAGGATCGTATTTGTATGGGTAAAAGTTGAAAATCTCTGAAAAACAGACAATTTGGCTGGGGGTCCTGGGAGCCGCTAGAGCCGCTGGTTCAGCTCCACAAATTTAGCCAATTAGATACTATTTCAAGTAAAGTAAAAGTACTTCTCATGCTGCTTTAGAATACTACCCAATGATACCAAAATCACACGCATTTTGAAACTTACTGATATTTTTTAAACAAAAATTGAAATTCCTTTTCTGTGGGAATGTCCTCTTTTGTCCTGATGTTTTCTTAAGTCTTACATGCAGGTGTATTAAACTGAGTTTATAGAAAGAAATGAGTTAGGCATGAACTATTATAGTATATGTTCTTGAATGTTCCCTTAATTAGTAGACTGACTTATCCCATTACTCGTTTTAAAATATATATGTCTAGTCCAATTGGAAAGCATCAACAAGGGACAAAAAATAAATTGCAAACATGCATTCTCTTTGAATAGGCCTAGTTGAACGCTATGAAAAAAATATCCGTTGTTACTACGTTATTAAACGTTTCAAAATACAAATGTGTTTAGAGAAATGAGTTCAGGTATTAAATTTAAACAACCTCTTTATTGCAAAATTGTCTCCGTTGGTTACCACTACTATAATTGTATTATTGGCCCAAGCATCAGCAGAGGGTGAATGGTGATTCTACAAATTGGTAAAATAACAATTTCATTCATGACAATCGAATTAATAGGTTGTAACACAAAACTTTTCCTTTTGACAAATTAATTCTCAATTCCAATGCAGTAGAAATATATATATATGCATGATGGAAGGGAATCAAACTTGTTTTACACATGCAGAAACGCGTGAAACAAGTTTGATTACATTCCATCTTCCTAGTTCAGTACCAGGCGCTGAATTCGTCTTTTTCCGTTTATTAGTATTTTTTTTTCTGTGTCATTTTTATCAAATTCGACAGTCGCTTAGCTTTTTCAGCCTTTAAAATGTTTACAGATTTTTCGCGTGTTTGTCTCTGTTTTGCATCCTCATGTTCCTTCCTTTTCTTTCAAGTAACCCTGAAAAATAGCATATGCATAAATGCAGCTTTTGGTCATACTGTTTGTTACTTTAACTTCTAACTTTTTTCCTTTTAAACGCCGTCTTTACTATAGCCACAACCTCATTATGTTTCACTGTTCATTTTGTACGATCTTTTTCCACAATGTCATCCATCATATTGCCTGTGGATGCAATCAATTGCCCAGAAAATACAGTAAGAAGCGATGTCACAAGTTTTTTTCAGGAAAGGAAATTCTTTATCGAATTGTGTAAGTCCGAAAACTTTAGACCAATACCCACTATCAATTATGTAAAACTTATTGAAATTATTGAAATTTTGTCCAATTTTTTTGTATGTCTCTATCAACCAAGAACTGTCTATCAAAATAGTGTCCCAGCTCTTCTCCAGTGAATATGTTGGGATAATATAGTGCCAGTATTCATTGCTGAAGAAGTACTATGAACTATGATTGGCCATTCCAGGATCAAGTTGTGAAAGGCGCCTTATTGTCTTATACTCCAGTGGCATTTTCCATTTGCTGTGCTGCCTTGATATAACCACTCCTCAAGTCTGAATACAATGCAGACACTCAGTGCGTGCAGGACTTATCCATTTTAGCTTTGCTTTCAGTGTATTCAAATGGTCCCACAGATGGGTCTTTATCTGTTTTCTGAAGAGTCGTGCCTCTAACATCCAGTTTTGTAAGGGCAGTCACACTGTCAGGAATAGTTTCTGCTTTGATGAATATACCCATACGCCTTTTCAGAGTATGTTTTAAGGGTTCTTCCGATTGAAACGATTTCACAAAGCCTTGGGATGTGCTTAATAGGCCTCTGAAATGATTTATCTTTGTGATGGTCTCCCTCCTGTGCTGGAAAAGCAGCTCCAAAATACGATCTTTTCGCTCAGTCCTTGTAACATATTTCTGCTCTTTTACTTGTGATTATAGAAGTAAGATTATAGCTGCCTGTGCTTCATCTGATACAGCATGTCCTTGAAAAACCTGACCGATCATTGTTCTGAAAAAATGTTAAGCATAAATTAAAATAGAGCCTTTAAAACAAAATGTTACTAACAAAAACCATGTCTATTGCATCAACTTCCCTGATCTGAATATATTTCACTTAATTGTGTAGATAATTTTATAAGTATTCTTCTCATTTGTTTAATGGAATTAATCATAATGACTTGAATTTTATTGGTAGGTAAATCATATCAAACGGATCTTAGGTAAACCATGACCTTTATCAGGCACATAAATGAAATATCATCTTTTTAAACCTGGAGCATTTAACGCTGTTGTAATGCTATCCAAATAACCCAGGACATCATGACAGGAAGCCATTTCATCCTTAAATTTCTTGTCTTTGGTATGAGATACCAGAGAAAATACATGTAACCTCCTAACCCGAAATGAATCCTTTACCACTGACCAATTATGACGGGAATCCAAGTTTACACACACATTTTATTATGAATAAAACAATTATGAAGAGACAGATAGCAATAGAAGGTTAATGCTACACAGATTAGTAGAAAGAATGATATACATAAAGCAAAACATCTAAATACTCACCTTGAGTTTATTGTATCAACTTAAAAACAAAAGCAATTTGTATATTTTAAGGTAAGGTTGTAAGGAGTTATCCACCCAACCACTGGTTGTATAGTTATCAAGTTCTTAAAACATGTGACAATTGTCAAAAATGAACCATAAATGACAAAACGCAATTAAGAAATTATGCTTTAAACATACATTTGAATAATGTATATTTTTTAAGGTGATATTATGGGCAAATTTCACTGATGAATAGAGCTGAAAAGAATTAACAGGTCAAAAGAATAAGTTAAAATGTGGTAACTGACCAATTATCTACAACTCATCTTGCTACCAGTTGTTTATAAAAAATATATATCATTTTCGATATTTTACACGACTCACCCAGTCCTCTAGGCCAAAATGACCCGTAAAACAAAATTGTGTCTTTGTGTCGTATAAACGAATCTGCCTGAAAACTATATTTAGACTCACATCGTATATCGAATCATTCCTGTCTTCAGTTGTCAAAACGAAATTACGGTTGATATTCAAATGGAATAATTTTTCTATCTCCGGGATATTGTTTTAGTATGTTGATGCTACATTAACAAATATAAGTGTATATGAAGTGAAAGCACTAAAAATAAACAACGGTTACGATACCTATGTACTGTTAGATGCCCATAATACCACTTTATATAAATACTCCATATATATTTCGTTTAGTAACCCTTGTAAAAAGAATCTGACACGATTAAATAATCATCAAATAACACAGATCTATTATGTTTGACAAATACATTAATTACCTCGTTGCCCCGTTCGTCCTCTGTCAAGAAGCCATAGTAGTAGACAGTGAGGACATCTACACATTCAATGAGTCGTGTCGCCACATCCAACATCTGACGGAATCTACTGGATATTGGACGAATCAAATGTCTTGGTACCTTGATGTTCATTAATGACTGGATTTTACCAAATATCTCCTGTACCTTTGGGGAATCTTCAATGTCATAGGAAACATCAGAAGCAAACACTGGTAATTCACTGTCAACACAACTCAGCAGTGTTGAAGCCACATTATTGACCATGTGTACAGTAACTCCACTAATATCCAACACATTTGGGTTTTTCCGTCGAATTAACGTCTCAACGCCACCTTTGTTTCCCCTTCATTGTGGAAAAATTGTCAATCAATACAATTGCTACTTGGCCCAACCAATATTGAGATGCGCTGGCCAAGTTCTGTTTCCTGGATCCAAAAATGTGTCAATTCGACTTATCCACTTTCCTCATCATAATACTGGGCAATAACATGTAAAATCTTGTCATGGTTAATATTGTTGGCCTCGTCTCCGTTTAGTGACACTCTTTTTTTTCTTGCGTGTGTCCTTAATTTCATTCCTAAAGGCTTTGGCAACACCATGAGTATTAATGTAGGTAGCAGTTGTTTTTGAGATAGTGGTCTTATCTAATGCCTGCTCGTCTTCTTCTAGGCTGTTTTGCGTATTCCAAAGGAGCCAATTAATGTGGCAGACAATGTTCACTAAAAATGCGCGTAAAATGACCGTCTTGGATACAATAAATATGTGCTTCTTTCGTTTTTAAAACATCCAAGACATCTCTACGTTTTTTAGTGTTATTTAGGCCCCTACAGTTGTATGAGATTAATTTCAGATTATCCATTTTTATACAGAGGACAAAAGTGCTTTAACATATGAATCATAAAACAGGTATTCTGGTACAATATATAAAATACAATAATCATAACTTTTAACTTCTGCATGTTAAGACACAAACAATTCAGCAAATTAAACACAAACATACAATATATTAACAAAAGAACAACATGTACAAAAGGAGGCTTAATGAAATATGAATGATTGTGGTTACAATCAAACATAGGGACTTATTTACATCAAAATACATAATTTTGCAACAAACGTAGAATTCTTAACGTTTTATTGTTTTGGTGGTGTATTCCTTTTGGTGAACATAAGAAAAAAGGAAAGAGCGACAGAGAAACCGAAAGTCTTCATGATTCACACAAAAAGTCAACAACAAAAAAATAACTGCATGCAACATATTTTGGTGGTCAGTTAATTCTGCATGCTTTTTAGAAGTTTATTATTTTAATATTTAATACATTTTGCAATAATTTTTTAATGAATACTTAAATTATCTTAACATATTTTTTTCATAAAATCTACATCTATACATGTGTTTTACAACACAAACAAATGTGTTTAACGTTTAATTATAGCAAGGCCCCTGGTGGAATAAGAATTTACATTAACGTTCATATTTCAAAACATTACGAAATAATTTTTGACAAGGGAAGTTTAATTTATCTAGACATGTTTTTTTTACAAAATCTACACATACACATGCTTATTACAAAAAAAAAAAAAACATATGTGTTAATCATGTAATTAAATCAAGGTACATAACATTCCTGGTAAATAAAGGATTGTCTTCAATTTTTATAATGAAAACTTATTTTATCTAAACATATTTTTTTATAACATCTACATCTACTCATGCTTTTTACAACAAAAGATTATGTGTTAATCATATAATTAAAGCAAGGTGCAGAACATCCCTGATTAATAAATGATCGTCTTCAATGTTCATGGGTTGCAGATATCAATTGTATTCATTTATATATAGACATAACTAAATTACGAAAGCGTATTTAAGCAGGCGAATGTTCGCGCATATTTAGAAGACATATACAGGAACAATATGCAAATTATGTTTTTACAATAAAAATTGTAACGACATGATTTATTTTCAATATAAAAAATATTGACAGCGTTGCAGCAAAAATGTAGATTGCACTCATGGTGGGCAAAAAGATAAAGTGTGCAAGGACATGAGAGTCCTATTAATTGACCTGCATAGGTCTATACTGGGAAGTCAATGATTTAGTCTATACGAACTGAGTTGTGAGATAGCAATAAGCTGGGTATAGGTGTATTATACTACTGTGTTGATTTTAAGATATAGTTTAAACAACAACTGATTAACTGTTATTACATTCTGTGATAGATTATTTAAATGGTCGAATATTGAAAAATCCTTAGTAATGATACTGTAATTCATATAAACATACACGCAGCTTAAAAAATTGTCAAGCAAATATAGAGGGCATATGCACATGTTTGGAGTTGATACATTGTTAGAATAACAGTATTGTCAATGTTTAATTTTGTCAGTACTGCAAAGACAGCTGCGAGATAATGTACCTTAATGTACCACAAATAATGCAACGGCAGTTCATTTTGAATAAATGGCCTATAATGTACATATAGGAAAAAACAAATATTCATCCTAAATATACTATAGTATAGGATAGAACTAAACAGATAATTTAAATTATGTACCACAGATTATGCAACAACAGTTAATTTTGAACAAATCACCTATTATGAACGTATAGGTAAAAACAAATATTCATCCTAAATATATTATAGTAAAGGATAGAACTACAAAGATGATTTAACAAAATCTCCTCATATTTAATGGGTCTAGTTACATTGAACAAAATAATATCATAGTATCATTAATTTATGGTTTTTTTAAGTAGATTTACAAGCAAATAAGTACTAATTAAATTGGATAAATACAACCATGCTTCCATGCTATTGCATCACCTGTGTATAAATTTATGATTTGTTGTGCTACTCAGGAAATACAACTACCATACACTTAAAAAATTTGATAAGGACTATGATCTTTTTAAGGTAAAGATATATATACATTGAGTGTAATCGCCCTCTCGTGCCAGCAAAAAACACGTTGACAGGTTGTCATTTTTGACAGTTCTACTTTCACTTTCATTTTGTGATATCAAACTATTAACAATTATATGGCTGAGAAAAATATCGCCATTGCTTTTTATGCCCCCGGTAGGGTGGCCTATATCAGTTGAACTGTCAGTCAGTCAGTCAGTGTGTCAGTCTGTCCGTCCGTCCGAAAACTTTAATGGACATAACTTTTTTAATATTGAACATAGCAACTTGCTATTTGGCATACATGTGCATTTCATGGAGCTGCACATTTTCAGTTGTGAAAGGTGAAGGTCATCCTTCAAGGTCAAATGTCAAATATAAAGCGTCTGACTGTATGTCCAAAAACTTTAACATTGGCCATAACTTTTTTCAATATTGGCGTGCATGCGTATCTCATAGAGCTGCACATATTGATTGGTAAAAGGTCATGGTCATCCTTTAAGGTCAAGGTCAAATTTTGCAATATTGAAGATAGCAACTCCATATTCGGCATGCATGTGTGTCATGGAGCTGCACATTTTGAGTGGTGAAAGGTCAAGGTCATCCTTCAAGGTCAAAGGTAAAATATATGGCTTCAAAGCTGCGCAGCAGGGGGCATTGTGTTTCACAAACACAGCTCTTGTTTAATATATTTTCTGCACATTTCTTCAAAAAACTTACATCAATACACGATTTTCTCCGTTAATTCAATCATTCCTGACAGACTTGTGAACATATTTCGCTTACATTTTGACGCGCGTAGGTAGGACCGCATTACCGCTTCCGAAATGTGTATTCATACTATTGCCTTCGAGGAACTTATCTGATGTTTGACGGAAAGGGCCGAAAATGTGCGAGTGTGGGTCAAGTTCCCCACAGGTACTTCTTTCCCGTTCACCTAATTTTTTTTCCGTACCTAAAATTTTTCGTTCCCAATTTTTTGTTCGTACCCAATTTTTTTTTCATCCCCAATTTTTTGTTCGTACCGAAAAAAAATTCTGTCCCAATTTTTTGGTTCCCAAATATTTTTTCGTACCCAAATTTGTTTTCATACCCAAATTTTTTTCGCCAATTTTTTTACCAAATTTTTTTTCGTACCAACATACACAATTGTGGTGATTGACTTTGTGGTGATGTAGATAAACTTAACTTGATGCTTTTATATCCATCCTCTCAAAAGCATCGTCACACCAGTACTGTCAGTACTTTGATCTATAATGCTATTCGTTATCAACATAATATTTGTACATTTCAACTTTACACTTATGATTAAAATAGCAATTACACTAGTAATTACACTAGTAATTCAACAAGACGAAAGCAATAAGCACTAAGCATGTTGCAAGTCATAACGCAACATGAAGTTAATCCAATGCGACATGACAATTTGTAATGTGAAATTTATATAAAGCGGAGAACCAAAAATATCGGGAATATTAAACTCAAAGCTATATATCGACTTATTAAATCACTGGCTATTTCTGTCGAAATGCCCCGTCTCTGCGAGTCTGTGAAAAAGCCAAAAGCCGGCTGGTATTGTTTACACAAGCAAATCGAAGTATGGTTAATAAGTTTGTTGGTCAGTACTTCGGTACATCCGTCTTTACCTGTCAGCCACAACTGAAACGCTGAGTATTTACACAGATGGGTTAATTGAAATCAAACGATATTTTGTCGATCTTATGCAGTTATTTAATTTCTTAGGATTTCGATATACTGACAATGACGCGGTGGCCGCACAGGCATTACAGTTTCAGTACGCAACTGTATCTCTTACTATTGCATGAGTTCGTCGGGATGGAGTAAGTTGCGTAACAACTGAAACGTATTAGATTGATTGGTGGATGGATAATTGAGTGGATGGATATTGATTGATAAATTGCTTGATTTGTTTTAGACTTTGTAAGCCTCATGTGGCTCACTGGCTAACAACCTGAAATCACCGTAGGTTAAGCGTACGCTTTAATCTTAAGCAGACCGCGGATTTGACTGACTGTGATGGACGTTAGTCAATCGTACGTAAGGTACTTTTCATACCACTTAATATTTTGACCAACACACGCATATGGAACAATAAGCGCAAGTGTTATCGAAACAAGTTTGCAGAGAACATTAATTGTTATAAACAATAATATGAACATTTGTATGCTCCGCTAAAAAAATTCATTGAACCATTATAGTCGCTGCTTTAGTCGTCCGTCCGCAGTGGTTGATACACGTGATTCTCACCTAGGCAACCCAGGCTGAATATCCACTCACTGAGCATGCGAGATTGGTTGGTGGTCGACATACCTCCAACAAAGCACAAAACCGCATCAAAACAGAAAGTAATTTAGTCAAAACTGAATAGCTAAAAATATCAGCTATAATTCATATGAATCCCAACTTTCGTGTGTCTAGTTCGTTAGTTAGGTATTGCTTGGACACACTCCGGATCCTCACATAATGCAGTCTCAGGCGCTGAAGTACCTCAAAAACTAGGTCATAAACTTGTTCATCAACAACTGGTCAGAATACACTAAATCTTCATGATGAAAGCACAGAACACGCACATAAAAACAAACACCACGCATACGCGAGCACACATATAAACGCACACATATACGCTAACGCACACATGCGCACACGCGTGTATCGTGGTCGTACGTCAAAGTACCGTATGTTTTGCAAGTTGCAAATAAATAATATTATTTATTTATTAACTAGTCTACACGAATACATCTCTTCACGAAGGTTATTATCAGCAAAACTAGTTTGGACGCAAATATTGTTTCGACAAAAGTAGTCCACACCCCGTAAATTATCATACACACGCCAGAGTTGTCTCCCTGTATAATAATTTGCGCTAGAATGCAAAATTTCTTATTCGTTCCCTGTAATGTTATAACGCATTTTTTGCATTGAAAGATTGAATAAATCAACAAGAAGATAGGATTAACATACATCGAGTAAACATTATAACGAACTATGCAAGCCATGTTAAAGAACTGATGGAAAAAAAACTCGTCCCGTGTTTTCTTTCCTATGACTTTTGCAAAATGAAATTTAAAGTACTAATTCGATTGTAACATTTCAACACGTAAAGTACAGAGAGAATTTACATTACATTTTACTTTTTTACATAAGAAGAAGAACTAATAAATTATACAAAGGAGTATACACATGTCATTAAGACCCATGGATTCATTATAAACACTGTCACTCAAACGTATCATTTCAATTAATATCAAAAATAGAAAAATGCAATTATAAATAGCAACATGGAAAATGAATTGCATGAAATACAATGCCATAAAGCATAATGCGAGAACTGGCGGATAAACCCTTCCATACAAACTATACCAGACGAGAAGTCCTTGGTCGTATCCAGTACTTCATTTAGGACCAGGCACCACCTTGAGTAACAAACCTTAATGTTTGTAAAATGAAACAGAGCACTACAAACATACATTATATTGCTTTATTTTTTTCCTTTGTTTTAAAACGCACGTGTTTGAAATTTTGTGTACTTTTTAATGTACTAGTAATGTATATGTACGAGCGTTGTTTACTTGCAGTGTGCCATTAATAAGTTATTAATTTATCGATTCATAATTATTAAATAAGCCGAATATTCTTTTAACGATAAATACTTCACAGGTATATGTTACACATACTTCATACTGTTTTGTTGCTACTGTAAACAATACATAACGTAGATCTATATCTTACTCTATTATTGTACATAACAATAGAACATAATGTGTAACTCACTTCAAAGTAATTATGTCCCTTGAACAGAAAACATTCTAACTAATATACCCACATATTCGTATATAAGTTATTTTTTTAATAATGTACGAAGCACATTGGTAAATGCTATTGTATGAGCATGGTTGATACACTTGGCCGCGAATATATTTAGTATGTTCATTATAATATTCTTCCACAATTATGATAATAAAGTTTCATTTTGATTGAAAGCGCAAATGCACGAATCTCGTGCGCTTGCAATCATGTTTGTTAACTCTAAATGTAGAGTTGAAAAGTTCACTACGCATGTTAAAGGGATCTTTTCACGCATTGGTAAATTGACAAAATTGAAAAAAGTTGTTTCAGATTCGTAAGTTTTCGTTTTAGTTATGATATTTGTGAGGAAACAGTAATACTGAACATTAACCATGCTCTAATATAGCCATTATATGCATCTTTTGACGATTTTAAAACCTAAAAATTATAAAGCGTTGCAACGCGAAACGATTGAATAATTTGGACAGTTCTGTTTTTGTCGTTAAATTTTGTGAAACTACGAAGATTGCTTATATAAGGTATAAAATACGTCACGAATGTGTACTCGGCGGAATAGCTCAGTAGGCTAAAGCGTTTTTACTTCAGGACTCTGGCAGGACTCCAGTGGTCACTGGTTCGAAACCTGTTCCGGGCAATGTTCTTTTCCTTTTTTTAATTTTTTTCTTGATTTTTTACTGGAGCTTTTATGATCCAATGTTAACATTTATCAATATAAAGCATTTAATGAATAAGTTAAAAAAATGCCAAAATCTGTGAAAAGGCCCCTTTAATAAGGTAGAAAGATAAAACACATATCAAAAACGACATCGGCGCTTACCAAGATTTGATTTGTCCAAAGCAAAAACCATTACCACGTTATAATGACAGATTCATTAACTGTATCTTATTATGTATGGTTATTTTGTATTATCTATTACCAGAGTACTTGTACAGAGAGACACAAAAAGACCCAATACGTAGACGCACTGATGTGTATTAAATAATAAGTTAAAACTAGAAAACTGTTCAGGACAGCCAGGCAGGATCAACGGTTTTCAAAGAGGTTTACACAGGGGCTGGAAAGAACGTAAACACCGTCAAGAACTTTATTTTAGCAAATATCTCAAGTTATTAAAATACATAAGTAAAACACTTAAGTGTATACAATACTGTTTCCGTTTGTCTTGCATTTTGTGCCGCTATCGTAAGATTTATGAATAAATTATTGATTACGTCTAAAATCGTTGCCAAAATTTCACTTTGCGTGCAGGTTAACCGTCAACATTAAGGCGTTACACATAGACATTTTAGCCAAAAACACAGGCTTATTAAATAAAGTAATTCTGATGTATATCGCATTGTAATAAGAGGCCTTAACAACTGTATTTTATGCACACGTTGAGATTATTAGGAAAAAAATGTTTTAAAAAGTTTTTTGAAGAAAGGCATCACATACCGGTCTGTTTACATCCATTAACGTTAAAGTGTGAACCCCAAAAGGTTACGTGATCCTGCAACCTGATAGCTGTAGTAATCGCTAGCTTTAGCATGGCTGCTTATGTCTGAGCGACCTCTTTTTTGAAAAGGCATTAATAAACGATCAAATGTTGATACTTTCGATGATTTTCCTTCTTTATTAACCCGCATGTTAGAAGCAATAGAAAAGACAATTTTGTATTATTTCTAAAGCAAAACGCGTAACCTCCCTTTAACATAACTATGTCCCTTGAAAATTAAACTCTTATTATTTTATTACAAGTTTTCGTAGTAAATCTTTAATATAACACATTATGAGAAAACCGTTTATATTTCGTTGTGCGGGCAAATTTTACATTCAATAGATTGAATATAAATGTTTTTTAGAAATTCTTATTATGCTACATGTACACTTGCATATAAAGTTTCATCATGTACGCGCAATAGCCGAACCTCGAGTTAATGCGTATAATTTTAAAAACTCTACTTGTAGAGTTCAACATTAAATGAATCAATACAATTAATAAGAAATCGCTTAAACCGACGATATTTTTTTTTGTAAGGTTATGGAGATTACGCTATTGTTTTCATGGCTGGAATACAACATACCTAACAATGGTAAAACTTGGACATTTCGTTACTTCGATTGATTTTCAGAAATGAGATTTTTGTACTTACATTTTAGTTTGCATTTCAGTAATAATAATGTGGTTTGGCAATCTAAAAGGATCGTATTTGTATGGGTAAAAGTTGAAAATCTCTGAAAAACAGACAATTTGGCTGGGGGTCCTGGGAGCCGCTGGTTCAGCTCCACAAATTTAGCCAATTAGATACTATTTCAAGTAAAGTAAAAGTACTTCTCATGCTGCTTTAGAATACTACCCAATGATACCAAAATCACACACATTTTGAAACTTACTGATATTTTTTAAACAAAAATTGAAATTCCTTTTCTGTGGGAATGTCCTCTTTTGTCCTGATGTTTTCTTAAGTCTTTACATGCAGGTGTATTAAACTGAGTTTATAGAAAGAAATGAGTTAAGGCATGAACTATTATAGTATATGTTCTTGAATGTTCCCTTAATTAGTAGACTGACTTATCCCATTACTCGTTTTAAATATATATGTCTAGTCCAATTGGAAAGCATCAACAAGGGACAAAAATAAATTGCAAACATGCATTCTCTTTGAATAGGCCTAGTTGAACGCTATGAAAAAATATCCGTTGTTACTACGTTATTAAACGTTTCAAAATACAAATGTGTTTAGAGAAATGAGTTCAGGTATTAAATTTAAACAACCTCTTTATTGCAAAATTGTCTCCGTTGGTTACCACTACTATAATTGTATTATTGGCCCAAGCATCAGCAGAGGGTGAATGGTGATTCTACAAATTGGTAAAATAACAATTTCATTCATGACAATCGAATTAATAGGTTGTAACACAAAACTTTTCCTTTTGACAAATTAATTCTCAATTCCAATGCAGTAGAAATATATATATATGCATGATGGAAGGGAATCAAACTTGTTTTACACATGCAGAAACGCGTGAAACAAGTTTGATTACATTCCATCTTCCTAGTTCAGTACCAGGCGCTGAATCCGTCTTTTTCCGTTTATTAGTATTTTTTTTCTGTGTCATTTTTATCAAATTCGACAGTCGCTTAGCTTTTTCAGCCTTTAAAATGTTTACAGATTTTTCGCGTGTTTGTCTCTGTTTTGCATCCTCATGTTCCTTCCTTTTCTTTCAAGTAACCCTGAAAAATAGCATATGCACAAATGCAGCTTTTGGTCATACTGTTTGTTACTTTAACTTCTAACTTTTTTCCTTTTAAACGCCGTCTTTACTATAGCCACAACCTCATTATGTTTCACTGTTCATTTTGTACGATCTTTTTCCACAATGTCATCCATCATATTGCCTGTGGATGCAATCAATTGCCAAGAAAATACAGTAAGAAGCGATGTCACAAGTTTTTTTCAGGAAAGGAAATTCTTTATCGAATTGTGTAAGTCCGAAAACTTTAGACCAATACCCACTATCAATTATGTAAGTCTTATTGAAATTATTGAAATTTTGTCCATTTTTTTTGTATGTCTCTATCAACCAAGAACTGTCTATCAAAATAGTGTCCCAGCTCTTCTCCAGTGAATATGTTGGGATAATATAGTGCCAGTATTCATTGCTGAAGAAGTACTATGAACTATGATTGGCCATTCCAGGATCAAGTTGTGAAAGGCGCCTTATTGTCTTATAATCCAGTGGCATTTTCCATTTGCTGTGCTGCCTTGATATAACCACTCCTCAAGTCTGAATACAATGCAGACACTCAGTGCGTGCAGGACTTATCCATTTTAGCTTTGCTTTCAGTGTATTCAAATGGTCCCACAGATGGGTCTTTATCTGTTTTCTGAAGAGTCGTGCCTCTAACATCCAGTTTTGTAAGGGCAGTCACACTGTCAGGAATAGTTTCTGCTTTGATGAATATACCCAAAACTTCTGAGGTAAGATCCACCATACGCCTTTTCAGAGTATGTTTTAAGGGTTCTTCCGATTGAAACGATTTCACAAAGCCTTGGGATGTGCTTAATAGGCCTCTGAAATGATTTATCTTTGTGATGGTCTCCCTCCTGTGCTGGAAAAGCAGCTCCAAAATACGATCTTTTCGCTCAGTGCTTGTAACATATTTCTGCTCTTTTACTTGTGATTATAGAAGTAAGATTATAGCTGCCTGTGCTTCATCTGATACAGCATGTCCTTGAAAAACCTGACCGATCATTGTTCTGAAAAAATGTTAAGCATAAATTAAAATAGAGCCTTTAAAACAAAATGTTACTAACAAAAACCATGTCTCTATTGCATCAATTTCCCTGATCTGAAATATTTTACTTAATTGTGTAGATAATTTTATAAGTATTCTTCTCATTTGTTTAATGGAATTAATCATAATGACTTGAATTTTATTGGTAGGTAAATCATATCAAACGGATCTAAGGTAAACCATGACCTTTATCAGGCACATAAATAAAATATCATCTTTTTAAACCTGGAGCATTTAACCCTGTTGAAATGCTATCCAAATAACCCAGGACATCATGACAGGAAGCCATTTCATCCTTAAATTTCTTGTTTTTGGTATGAGATACCAGAGAAAATACATGTAACCTCCTAACCCGAAATGAATCCTTTACCACTGACCAATTATGACGGGAATCCAAGTTTACACACACAGAGACAGATAGCAATAGAAGGTTAATGCTACACAGATTAGTAGAAAGAATGATATACATAAAGCAAAACATCTAATTACTCACCTTGAGTTTATTGTATCAACTAAAACAAAAGCAATTTGTATATTTTAAGGTAAGGTTGTAAGGAGTTATCCACCCAACCACTGGTTGTATAGTTATCAAGGTCTTAAAACATGTGACGATTGTCAACAATGAACCATAAATGACAAAACGCAATTAAGAAATTATGCTTTAAACATACATTTGAATAATGTATATTTTTTAAAGTGATATTATGGGCGAATTTCACTGATGAATAGAGCTGAAAAGAATTAAAAGGTCAAAAGAATAAGTTAAAATGTGGTAACTGACCAATTATCTACAACTCATCTTGCTACCAGTTGTTTTTAAAAAATAAATATTATTTTCGATATTTTACACGACTCACCCAGTCCTCTAGGCCAAAATGACCCGTAAAACAAAATTGTGTCTTTGTGTCGTATAAACGAATCTGCCTGAAAACTATATTTAGACTCACATCGTACATCGACTCATTCCTGTCGTCAGTTGTCAAAACGAAAGTACGGTTGATATTCAAATGGATCAATTTTTCTATCTCCGGGATATTGTTTTAGTATGTTGATGCTACATTAACAAATATAAGTGTATATGAAGTGAAAGCACTAAAAATAAACAACGGTTACGATACCTATGTACTGTTAGATGCCCATAATACCACTATATATATATACTCCATATATATTTTGTTTAGTAACCCTTGTAAAAAGAATCTGACACGATTAAATAATCATCAAATAACACAGATCTATTATGTTTGACAAATACATTAATTACCTCGTTGCCCCGTTCGTCCTCTGTCAAGAAGCCATAGTAGTAGACAGTGAGGACATCTACACATTCAATGAGTCGTGTCGCCACATCCAACATCTGAATGAATCTACTGGATATTGGACGAATCAAATGTCTTGGTACCTTGATGTTCATTAATGACTGGATAATAAGGTAGAAAGATAAAACACATATCAAAAACGACATCGGCGCTTACCAAGATTTGATTTGTCCAAAGCAAAAACCATTAGCACGTTATAATGACAGATTCATTAACTGTATCTTATGTATGGTTATTTTGTATTATCTATTACCAGAGTACTTGTACAGAGAGACACAAAAAGACCCAATACGTAGACGCACTGATGTGTATTAAATAATAAGTTAAAACTAGAAAACTGTTCAGGACAGCCAGGCAGGATCAACGGTTTTCAAAGAGGTTTACACAGGGGCTGGAAAGAATGTAAACACCGTCAAGAACTTTATTTTAGCAAATATCTCAAGTTATTAAAATACATAAGTAAAACACTTAAGTGTATACAATACCGTTTCCGTTTGTCTAGCATTTTGTGCCGCTATCGTAAGATTTATGAATAAATTATTGATTACGTCTAAAATCGTTGCCAAAATTTCACTTTGCGTGCAGGTTAACCGTCAACATTAAGGCGTTTCACATAGACATTTTAGCCAAAAACACAGGCTTATTAAATAAAGTAATTCTGATGTATGTCGCATTGTAATAAGAGGCCTTAACAACTGTATTTTATGCACACGTTGAAATTATTAGGAAAAAAATGTTTTAAAAAGTTTTTTGAAGAAAGGCATCACATACCGGTCTGTTTACATCCATTAACGTTAAAGTGTGAACCCCAAAAGGTTACGTGATCCTGCAACCTGATAGCTGTAGTAATCGCTAGCTTTAGCATGGCTGCTTATGTCTGAGCGACCTCTTTTTTGAAAAGGCATTAATAAACGATCAAATGTTGATACTTTCGATGATTTTCCTTCTTTATTAACCCGCATGTTAGAAGCAATAGAAAAGACAATTTTGTATTATTTCTAAAGCAAAACGCGTAACCTCCCTTTAACATTACTATGTCCCTTGAAAATTAAACTCTTATTATTTTATTACAAGTTTTCGTAGTAAATCTTTAATATAACACATTATGAGAAAAACGTTTATATTTCGTTGTGCGGGCAAATTTTACATTCAATAGATTGAATATAAATGTTTTCTAGAAATTCTTATTATGCTACATGTACACTTGCATATAAAGTTATAACATGTACGCGCAATAGCCGAACCTCGAGTTAATGCGTATAATTTTAAAAACTCTACTTGTAGAGTTCAACATTAAATGAATCAATACAATTAATAAGAAATCGCTAAAACCGACGATATTTTTTTATGTAAGGTTATGGAGATTACGCTATTGTTTTCATGGCTGGAATACAACATACCTAACAATGGTAAAACTTGGACATTTCGTTACTTCGATTGATTTTCAGAAATGAGATTTTTGTACTTACATTTTAGTTTGCATTTCAGTAATAATAATGTGGTTTGGCAATCTAAAAGGATCGTATTTGTATGGGTAAAAGTTGAAAATCTCTGAAAAACAGACAATTTGGCTGGGGGTCCTGGGAGCCGCTGGTTCAGCTCCACAAATTTAGCCAATTAGATACTATTTCAAGTAAAGTAAAAGTACTTCTCATGCTGCTTTAGAATACTACCCAATGATACCAAAATCACACACATTTTGAAACTTACTGATATTTTTTTAACAAAAATTGAAATTCCTTTTCTGTGGGAATGTCCTCTTTTGTCCTGATGTTTTCTTAAGTCTTTACATGCAGGTGTATTAAACTGAGTTTATAGAAAGAAATGAGTTAAGGCATGAACTATTATAGTATATGTTCTTGAATGTTCCCTTAATTAGTAGACTGACTTATCCCATTACTCGTTTTAAATATATATGTCTAGTCCAATTGGAAAGCATCAACAAGGGACAAAAATAAATTGCAAACATGCATTCTCTTTGAATAGGCCTAGTTGAACGCTATGAAAAAATATCCGTTGTTACTACGTTATTAAACGTTTCAAAATACAAATGTGTTTAGAGAAATGAGTTCAGGTATTAAATTTAAACAACCTCTTTATTGCAAAATTGTCTCCGTTGGTTACCACTACTATAATTGTATTATTGGCCCAAGCATCAGCAGAGGGTGAATGGTGATTCTACAAATTGGTAAAATAACAATTTCATTCATGACAATCGAATTAATAGGTTGTAACACAAAACTTTTCCTTTTGACAAATTAATTCTCAATTCCAATGCAGTAGAAATATATATATATGCATGTTGGAAGGGAATCAAACTTGTTTTACACATGCAGAAACGCGTGAAACAAGTTTGATTACATTCCATCTTCCTAGTTCAGTACCAGGCGCTGAATCCGTCTTTTTCCGTTTATTAGTATTTTTTTTCTGTGTCATTTTTATCAAATTCGACAGTCGCTTAGCTTTTTCAGCCTTTAAAATGTTTACAGATTTTTCGCGTGTTTGTCTCTGTTTTGCATCCTCATGTTCCTTCCTTTTCTTTCAAGTAACCCTGAAAAATAGCATATGCACAAATGCAGCTTTTGGTCATACTGTTTGTTACTTTAACTTCTAACTTTTTTCCTTTTAAACGCCGTCTTTACTATAGCCACAACCTCATTATGTTTCACTGTTCATTTTGTACGATCTTTTTCCACAATGTCATCCATCATATTGCCTGTGGATGCAATCAATTGCCCAGAAAATACAGTAAGAAGCGATGTCACAGGTTTTTTTCAGGAAAGGAAATTCTTTATCGAATTGTGTAAGTCCGAAAACTTTAGACCAATACCCACTATCAATTATGTAAGTCTTATTGAAATTATTGAAATTTTGTCCAATTTTTTTGTATGTCTCTATCAACCAAGAACTGTCTATCAAAATAGTGTCCCAGCTCTTCTCCAGTGAATATGTTGGGATAATATAGTGCCAGTATTCATTGCTGAAGAAGTACTATGAACTATGATTGGCCATTCCAGGATCAAGTTGTGAAAGGCGCCTTATTGTCTTATAATCCAGTGGCATTTTCCATTTGCTGTGCTGCCTTGATATAACCACTCCTCAAGTCTGAATACAATGCAGACACTCAGTGCGTGCAGGACTTATCTATTTTAGCTTTGCTTTCAGTGTATTCAAATGGTCCCACAGATGGGTCTTTATCTGTTTTCTGAAGAGTCGTGCCTCTAACATCCAGTTTTGTAAGGGCAGTCACACTGTCAGGAATAGTTTCTGCTTTGATGAATATACCCAAAACTTCTGAGGTAAGATCCACCATACGCCTTTTCAGAGTATGTTTTAAGGGTTCTTCCGATTGAAACGATTTCACAAAGCCTTGGGATGTGCTTAATAGGCCTCTGAAATGATTTATCTTTGTGATGGTCTCCCTCCTGTGCTGGAAAAGCAGCTCCAAAATACGATCTTTTCGCTCAGTGCTTGTAACATATTTCTGCTCTTTTACTTGTGATTATAGAAGTAAGATTATAGCTGCCTGTGCTTCATCTGATACAGCATGTCCTTGAAAAACCTGACCGATCATTGTTCTGAAAAAATGTTAAGCATAAATTAAAATAGAGCCTTTAAAACAAAATGTTACTAACAAAAACCATGTCTCTATTGCATCAATTTCCCTGATCTGAAATATTTTACTTAATTGTGTAGATAATTTTATAAGTATTCTTCTCATTTGTTTAATGGAATTAATCATAATGACTTGAATTTTATTGGTAGGTAAATCATATCAAACGGATCTAAGGTAAACCATGACCTTTATCAGGCACATAAATAAAATATCATCTTTTTAAACCTGGAGCATTTAACCCTGTTGAAATGCTATCCAAATAACCCAGGACATCATGACAGGAAGCCATTTCATCCTTAAATTTCTTGTCTTTGGTATGAGATACCAGAGAAAATACATGTAACCTCCTAACCCGAAATGAATCCTTTACCACTGACCAATTATGACGGGAATCCAAGTTTACACACACAGAGACAGATAGCAACAGAAGGTTAATGCTACACAGATTAGTAGAAAGAATGATATACATAAAGCAAAACATCTAATTACTCACCTTGAGTTTATTGTATCAACTAAAACAAAAGCAATTTGTATATTTTAAGGTAAGGTTGTAAGGAGTTATCCACCCAACCACTGGTTGTATAGTTATCAAGGTCTTAAAACATGTGACAATTGTCAACAATGAACCATAAATGACAAAACGCAATTAAGAAATTATGCTTTAAACATACATTTGAATAATGTATATTTTTTAAAGTGATATTATGGGCGAATTTCACTGATGAATAGAGCTGAAAAGAATTAAAAGGTCAAAAGAATAAGTTAAAATGTGGTAACTGACCAATTATCTACAACTCATCTTGCTACCAGTTGTTTTTAAAAAATAAATATTATTTTCGATATTTTACACGACTCACCCAGTCCTCTAGGCCAAAATGACCCGTAAAACAAAATTGTGTCTTTGTGTCGTATAAACGAATCTGCCTGAAAACTATATTTAGACTCACATCGTACATCGACTCATTCCTGTCGTCAGTTGTCAAAACGAAAGTACGGTTGATATTCAAATGGATCAATTTTTCTATCTCCGGGATATTGTTTTAGTATGTTGATGCTACATTAACAAATATAAGTGTATATGAAGTGAAAGCACTAAAAATAAACAACGGTTACGATACCTATGTACTGTTAGATGCCCATAATACCACTATATATATATACTCCATATATATTTTGTTTAGTAACCCTTGTAAAAAGAATCTGACACGATTAAATAATCATCAAATAACACAGATCTATTATGTTTGACAAATACATTAATTACCTCGTTGCCCCGTTCGTCCTCTGTCAAGAAGCCATAGTAGTAGACAGTGAGGACATCTACACATTCAATGAGTCGTGTCGCCACATCCAACATCTGAATGAATCTACTGGATATTGGACGAATCAAATGTCTTGGTACCTTGATGTTCATTAATGACTGGATTTTACCAAATATCTCCTGTACCTTTGGGGACTCTTCAATGTCATAGGAAACATCAGAAGCAAACACTGGTAATTCACTGTCAACACAACTCAGCAGTGTTGAAGCCACATTATTGACCATGTGTACAGTAACTCCACTAATATCCAACACATTTTGTTTTTTCCGTCGAATTAACGTCTCAACGCCACGTTTGTTTCCCCTTCATTGTGGAAAAATTGTCAATCAATACAATTGCTACTTGGTCCAACCAATATTGAGATGCGCTGGCCAAGTTCTGTTTCCTGGATCCAAAAATGTGTCAATTCGACTTATCCACTTTCCTCATCATAATACTGGGCAATAACATGTAAAATCTTGTCATGGTTAATATTGTTGGCCTCGTCTCCGTTTAGTGACACTCATTTTTTTCTTGCGTGTGTCCTTAATTTCATTCCTAAAGGCTTTGGCAACACCATGAGTATTAATGTAGGTAGCAGTTGTTTTTGAGATAGTGGTCTTATCTAATGCCTGCTCGTCTTCTTCTAGGCTGTTTTGCGTATTCCAAAGGAGCCAATTAATGTGGCAGACAATGTTCACTAAAAATGCGCGTAAAATGACCGTCTTGGATACAATAAATATGTGCTTCTTTCGCTTTTAAAACATCCAAGACATCTCTACGTTTTTTAGTGTTATTTAGGCCCCTACAATTGTATGAGATTTATTTCAGATTATCCATTTTTATACAGAGGACAAAAGTGCTTTAACATATGAATCATAAAACAGGTATTCTGGTACAATATATAAAATACAATAATCATAACTTTTAACTTCTGCATGTTAAGACACAAACAATTCAGCAAATTAAACACAAACATACAATATATTAACAAAAGAACAACATGTACAAAAGGAGGCTTAATGAATTATGAATGATTGTGGTTACAATCAAACATAGGGACTTATTTACATCAAAATACATAATTTTGCAACAAACGTAGAATTCTTAACGTTTTATTGTTTTGGTGGTGTATTCCTTTTGGTGAACATAAGAAAAAAGGAAAGAGCGACAGAGAAACCGAAAGTCTTCATGATTCACACAAAAAGTCAACAACAAAAAAATAACTGCATGCAACATATTTTGGTGGTCAGTTAATTCTGCATGCTTTTTAGAAGTTTATTATTTTAATATTTAATACATTTTGCAATAATTTTTTAATGAATGCTTAAATTATCTTAACATATTTTTTTCATAAAATCTACATCTATACATGTGTTTTACAACACAAACAAATGTGTTTAACGTATAATTATAGCAAGGCCCCTGGTGGAATAAGAATTTACATTAACGTTCATATTTCAAAACATTACGAAATAATTTTTGACAAGGGAAGTTTAATTTATCTAGACATGTTTTTTTTTACAAAATCTACACATACACATGCTTATTACAAAAAAAACAAAACATATGTGTTAATCATGTAATTAAATCAAGGTACATAACATTCCTGGTAAATAAAGGATTGTCTTCAATATTTATAATGAAAACTTATTTTATCTAAACATATTTTTTTATAACATCTACATCTACTCATGCTTTTTATAACAAAAGATTATGTGTTAATCATATAATTAAAGCAAGGTGCAGAACATCCCTGATTAATTAATGATCGTCTTCAATGTTCATGGGTTGCAGATATCAATTGTATTCATTTATATATAGACATAACTAAATTACGAAAGCGTATTTAAGCAGGCGAATGTTCGCGCATATTTAGAAGACATATACAGGAACAATATGCAAATTATGTTTTTACAATAAAAATTGTAACGACATGATTTATTTTCAATATAAAAAATATTGACAGCGTTGCAGCAAAAATGTAGATTGCACTCATGGTGGGCAAAAAGATAAAGTGTGCAAGGACATGAGAGTCCTATTAATTGACCTGCATAGGTCTATACTGGGAAGTCAATGATTTAGTCTATACGAACTGAGTTGTGAGATAGCAATAAGCTGGGTATAGGTGTATTATACTACTGTGTTGATTTTAAGATATAGTTTAAACAACAACTGATTAACTGTTATTACATTCTGTGATAGATTATTTAAATGGTCGAATATTGAAAAATCCTTAGTAATGATACTGTAATTCATATAAACATACACGCAGCTTAAAAAATTGTCAAGCAAATATAGAGGGCATATGCACATGTTTGGAGTTGATACATTGTTAGAATAACAGTATTGTCAATGTTTAATTTTGTCAGTACTGCAAAGACAGCTGCGAGATAATGTACCTTAATGTACCACAAATAATGCAACGGCAGTTCATTTTGAATAAATGGCCTATAATGTACATATAGGAAAAAACAAATATTCATCCTAAATATACTATAGTATAGGATAGAACTAAACAGATAATTTAAATTATGTACCACAAATTATGCAACAACAGTTAATTTTGAACAAATCACCTATTATGAACGTATAGGTAAAAACAAATATTCATCCTAAATATATTATAGTATAGGATAGAACTACAAAGATGATTTAACAAAATCTCCTCATATATAATGGGTCTAGTTACATTGAACAAAATAATATCATAGTATCATTATTGACAATATTATTTACGAATATTTCAAAGAAACAATCGATTTTATAGCCAGACCTTTAGAAATATTATTTAACTACATTTTAGATACTAAACTATTCCCAAAAAGCTGGTCGACCGGAGTGATTTTACCAATTTATAAACGCGGAAATGTTTCCGACCCTAACAATTACAGGGGCATCACGCTGATAAGCTGCTTTGCTAAACTGTTCACTGGAATAATAAATGAACGTTTAAAATCTTGGGCAGAATCATATGATATCATAACGGATGCACAATTTGGTTTTAAACCGAATTGTAGCACAGCCGACGCAATTTTTATTCTCAATGCCTTAATCGAAAAACAGCTGCATAATAAACATAAACTCTTTTGTTGCTATATCGATTACCGGAAAGCATATGACGTCATAAATAGGGGGCAGCTCTGGTACAAAATGATTCGATCAGGAGTTGATGGCAAGCTAATGGCTATTATTCGTTCGATGTACAATGAGGTGAAACTACAAGTTAAACACATGAGTTCTCTTTCTGACTTATTTAGTAGCAACGTTGGACTATTGCAAGGGGAAATAACATCGCCGATCATGTTCTCACTTTTTGTGAATGATATAGAATTCAGTCTTCAAAACGGTTTAAACGCTGGTAAAACACTTGATCAATTATCGGTTTATCTACTCCTATTTGCGGACGATGCAGTTATTTTCTCCGAAACCAAAGAAGGCTTACAGCAATCTTTAGACAACCTAGAAATTTATTGTAATAAGTGGAACTTAAGTGTAAATATTGATAAAACAAAGATAATGGTTTTTCGAAAGGGTGGTGTCTTGAACAAAAATTATAAATGGACATTCAAAGGCAATGAAATTGAAATAGTTAGTAACTTTAACTATTTAGGTATCGTCTTATCTAGTGGCGGATCATACATACCAGCCACAAACACCTTGTATGGTAAAGCGTCAAGAGCAATGAATAGATTGTTTTCTATAACAAAAGAGATGGTAGTCCCAATAAATATCATGTTCAAGTTATTCGATTCATATGTTGCGTCAATTTTGAATTATAATTGTGAAGTATGGGGGTTTATAACTGCCGATAATATTGAACGTGTTCACAGAAAATTCTGTAAAAGATTATTAAATGTAAAGATGTCAACTAATTCATTGTCATTGTATGCGGAAGTCGGTCGTTTCCCTCTAATCATTGGACGCTATTTAAGAATTGTTAAATATTTTCTAAAACTATATCAAACAAAACAAAGTAACTGTATTTTACACACTGTTATAAATATGCAAAGATCGGAAATTGTTCAAAGAAATAATACAGTGAATTGGTCATCAAAAGTTCGCGATATACTTAACCATTCAGGATTTGGAGATGTATGGTTATTCCCAGAATCTATTAATATCGACAAATTCATCCCTTTATTAAAAATAAGATTGCGAGATCAATATGTAGCTGAATGGAGGACTAACATTGATTCGTCAACATCGTTATATATGTATAAAGAATTGAAACCTACATTCGAAAGGTCATCGTATTTAGATTTAATTGAAAACAAAAAACATAGAAGGATTATTGCCAAAATGCGTCTCTCATCTCATAAATTGTTAATTGAAACAGGCAGACATCATAATATTGACAGGAACGAAAGAATATGCCCCTTGTGTAGCTGTAACGATATCGAAGATGAGTACCATTTCATACTAATATGTCCGTTATACCTAGAAGAAAGAATCAAATATATCCCAGAATTCTATTACAAGCGACCTAGTATGTTCAAATTTATTAAACTCCTTAATAGTAGTAAGAAAACGACACTTAGAAAGTTAGCCATCTATTGTATATCATGTTTCAAAAAAAGAGATAACACTTTGTTTATTATCACATGATTGTTAAGAAGAACTATAGCTTATACTAACAATTGAGTGTACTTTGCTAGGTACATGTTGTTTGTTAACCATGGATGTATCAAATGTGGTTATGTTTTTATATGTATTCCATGTCACATTATAACTTGCAATTAGAGCACTCTCACTCTCCAGTGATGAGTGATTTATGAATTGATGAATGTAATTTATACAATGTTATTATTTATATTCATCACGCATGTCTGTAACATTATCATGTATTTGTATATGACGATAAGCTTGTTATGCTTAAGTCAAAATAAAAATTCTGTTCTGTTCTCTGTATTATTTTATGGGTTTTTTAAGTAGATTTGCAAGCAAATAAGTACTAATTAAATTTGATAAATACAACCATGCTTCCATGCTATTGCATCACCTGTGTATAAATTTATGATTTGTTGTGCTACTCAGGAAATAAAACTACCATACACTTAAAAAATTTGATAAGGACTATGATCTTTTTAAGGTATAGATATATATAGATTTATGGGTATACTTTAAAATAGAAGGCAAAAATCTATAGTCAGTTTTTGGAGGTTTACCGATTATTATATAGTTTGTATCTTTGTTTACGTTTGCAAGTTTTCACTTTATCAACATATTTTTTTATGGATTGTAGTTTTCTAATTTATTTTTTTTAAATAAGTTTTATGATTATTACAAGGAATGTGTTTAAGTGTTAGAACAGTTATTTATAATTTGCGAGGAAAAAAACAACACACACACATACAAGCCGGTTCAACATATAATACAGGCATTAATTTGTAATTTAAAAATGTATCCATTGTGCAAAGATAACTTGTGTTTATTTAGATAGGAGTGGAAGTATAAATACTATAGCAATATGTCTAGAAATGAACGCGATCATCGTAATATATCGTGATTATCGACACACTGGATACGAAGTTTAATCATTTACGTTCTTCTTTCCCACTCATTGTTTACTAAGTGGCCGTAGAACCAAAGAATATATGCTTCACGTATGTCATTTATGCACAAGAAGAAAGGTAACTGGTAGATATTTGATACATTAACGTTAAAAACGAATAAATTAAGCTACACGTCATTGTCGAGTAGCATTGCCCTTTTTTGAGATTCGTTCTATTGAATAATGTAATAAAAAAACTTGCCTGTTACGCAATGTATTTGGTATTTCAACCAGACCTTGTCACATGTAAGATTTTAAGTTCCTGGATGGTTATCCAGTCTATACAAATAACAAACCATTGATTGTCAAAACAGTTTAAAGGGACACTAACATTTTAAACGGCACTTAAACGACAACTGCTAAAACAATCTTAATTAAGAAAGCGTAATGATATGTAATAACGAAAACAACTTGCTAGATATTCTTAAAAACTAGTTCATGCATTCTAAGATAATAAATCACTTTATAATATGTGGCTTGTTTGCTCTTTTAAGATTACATGTTGACACCATTACTTTGTTTATTCAATATATCCATTTGTTGGACAGGGTTATTTACCAAGCTTGGTAGAGCAACTTGCTGAAGCGATGAACACTGTTTTAATGCCCGCGGATCGAAAGATCGGGGGTATATTGTTTTTGGCCTGTCTGTCATTGTATGTGTGCGTGTGTGTGTGTGTGTGTCCCAAAACTTTAACCTTGGTCATAACTTTTGCAATATTCAAGATAGCAACTTTTTATTTGACATGCATGTGTATTTCGTGGAGCTGCACATTTTGAGTGGTGAAAGGTCAAGTTCATCCTTCAAGGTCAAAGGTCAAAAAAACAAATTCAAAAACTTTAACCAAAACTTTAACCTTCTTCATAACTTTTGCAATATTGAAGATAGCAACTTGATATTTGGCATGCATGTGTATCTCATGGAGCTGCAAATTTTGAGTGGTTAAAGGTCAAGGTCAAGGTCATCCTTCAAGATCAAAGGTCAAATTTATGGCTTAAAAGCGGCACAAAAGGGGGCATTGTGTTTCTGACAAACACATCTCTGGTTTCTTGTTATGTCTCCTTATTTACTACTTCGATACCCACTGATGATCGCGTTCTCTTTAACAAAAGACATGAACGTACCTATAAATATCATGTTAAATTTATTTAATGCATATGTATCATCAATATTAAACTATAACTGTGAGGTTTGGGGATTTTTCAAAGCGGAAAACATTGAGCGCGTCCATCGCAAAATTTGTAAAATAATTTGAAATGTAAAGATGTCAACAAACTCATGATCGTTATATACCGAGGTTGGTAAATTCCCCCTGTATTTAGACAGATATGCCAGAATCGTTAAATATTTTTTGAAATGATATACTGTAAAGCAGGGTAATTGTATTCTAAAGCAAATTGTTATATCACAGAGATTAGACATTGAACGCAAACATAACACAAACAAATGGTCATCAAAAGTACGGGAAATTCTTAATCAAACCGGTTTTAACGACGTATGGCTATTCTCCGAAACTGTGAACTCTAATCAATTTATCCCGATACTAAAAAACAGACTACGAGACCAGTTTATCACTAACTGGAATATAAGTGTAACATTATCTAGTTCAATTATTTTAAGGAATTGAAACCAGTTTTCGAAAGATCGGCTTATCTTGATATTGTTGAAAATAAAAACATAGAAACATTATTTCTAAATTACGTGTGTCGTCTCACAAAATATTTATTGAAACGGGTAGACACCAGAACGTTGTTAGCGATCAACGTAAATGTGTTT
The DNA here is from genome assembly GCF_020536995.1 of Dreissena polymorpha. NCBI lineage: Eukaryota > Metazoa > Mollusca > Bivalvia > Myida > Dreissenidae > Dreissena > Dreissena polymorpha. The sequence continues at coordinate 162,135,152 of NC_068355.1, forward strand.
TATGCAATCTTAATGATATCGAGGATGAATATCCCTTTGTTCTTATATGTCTTTACTATGCAGATCTTAGGAAAACGTTAATTCCAAAGTATTATAGATTTCGCCCATATATGTTTAAGTGTATCGAACTACTTAATAGTTCAAAGAAAAAAGTGTAAAGACAACTAACTAGCCATGTTTTGTTTAAAAGGCTTTGAAATGCGAGAAAATGCCTTGTATATGTAGGATTAATTATATTTTTCACAAAGACAATAAGCTTACAATAATGTTATACGTGTTGCAAATATTAAACTACATTTTTACATTATGTATTAACCTCATCCATGTGACATTCTCACTAAAACATGTATTTTATTCATTTTTTAAATTGATATTTCTTCGAAATGATGTATGGTTTGTATTTAATTGAAACGCATGCTGTTATTGCATATTTATGTTTATGACGATGAGCTATATATGTGCTCGAAGTCGAAAAAAACTATTCTGTTCTTTTCTGTGTTTTGTTTTTAGCTGACTTTGTTCCTTTCAATTTTTTATTTTTTGAAAATATAATATTTGATTAACTTAATGAATATGTTTTAGTGAAGTGCATATATGCAAACCCAAATATAATAAATAAGTGTAGTAGGACAACATTTTTTCCCTGCCACTATCCCTTTTTACGATTTACATGAGTCGTCTTCTTTCATAGGTAAACGATACTATCTAAACATATGGGAATATAAGGGGATTTCTAAATTTCAAAATATTACATTACCATAAGTGATCGTCATGATTTGACATAACAATCAAAATGGGGAATACAATTTCATTAGTAAAAAATGTGAGATTATGACAATTTGATTGTTTTAATTATATAGTCAAATATACATAGTTGGAATTAATTTGAATAGTTATTCACTACATTTTCTCACGAATTAGTAAACACGCTTGCGCAAATTTTTAATATTTTATAGATCTGTGCTTAACAATTTGTTGTTTCTTTTCAGAAATCAATACCAAGATACATTAAGAAGAGGAAATTTTACTACATTGACGTAAGTTTTTATATTATTGTAAAACATAGCCAATCAGTTGTCAAAAAAGTATATTTGGCAGCGAATGCATTTTTAACCGTCATTACTTAGACATAAACTTTTATGTTGGTCGGACATTCATTATTATTTTTTTACTCATTAAACTACATGTACATTGAATGTTTGTGCCTTAAAGGGGCTTGTTCACTAATTATTTATATTTTCGAAAGATTTCATAAAATGTGTTTACTAGAAAATGTATAATTGAATAGTATTGTTTAATTATAATAGAACTAAACATGTTTCGTTCATCGGGATTATTACCCAGGACCTCTGTAACCTGAAGCTAATGCGTTACCCCTGCGCTACGCTGGCTTTGGTTGCATTACCTAAACGAAATGCGTAATAAACGCAAGCCTTATTTTTTTTACCAATTTCGAATGACTATTAACCATTTTACCAGCGTAGTAGGAACCATTGGTATAGAAATACGTTTAAGTTAAATCGTGTTATAAAATGGACTGATAAACCTGCATCATTTCAGGCAAATATAAACTCTTTCGAAGTAGCAAATTTTATGAATTCCACGTGACTTAAGATGACAAATCGACCGCGGCTTTCGTAAAGTCATACGCCGCTTTATAATATGCAATCAAAGTATTTGGACGCAATACAAGCTCGATTTGGACACTGTGATCGACAGTGCGAACATATCCAACCAGGTGCAGCCGTCCTTTTAGACAAAACCTATAACTTACAACACAATGCAACATGTGCATTACCACTCTTTATTGTGTGCACATAAGATAAAGACGTATTCGTAAGCGCGAGTCATTATTTTCCTCATTGAAGCAGTATGCTATTGTCAACCGTTGTGCGTTTTTGTGATCGAAAGATTATGAAGCGGATGTTTTTTGCTATGTTTTACTGTGCATTCTTACCAGAGCGCATAAACGTATCACGCTAAGCAGTAAGCGTTTAAAGGCGAGTTTAAGTTATTGTACTAAGTAAATTACATTCACGAAAAAATCGGCTGTGCCTTGTGTAAATATGTGTATGACGTTTGTAAATAGCAGACGGAAGTTTGAAGTTCCCAAAAGAATGTTAATGTGAGCGAAATGTCGTCTTTTTACTCAACCTCTGCGCTACACATAACTCTCTACCTGTATAAACCATTCTTGATCTTATGTTATGTGCCGTATATTAACGGCTTTACCTGCGTAATACGAAAATGAGTATAAGGTCATATGGAATCGCGCAATCAGGTCAGGAGCTTCCCTGTTTCTTAAAGCTTACGTAAACTTACGTAAGGTGCATTGGTCTCATAATAAGACATTGTAGCTCCTGGCGAAACAGTGCAAATAAGTTAAACCTATTTAAGCATGACTCAGTTCACTTTATGTAATAATATAACTAATTTAAAATAAGCCGTTGGCAAATTATCAAAGCCATATTCTTTGTTTTGGATAACTTAATTTCGTCCATTAACACAAACAACGCAAAACTGCACTGACTCTTGCGCGAGAATTTTTATTGAAGCTTAAAATGGTATGTTAGGAGTCCAAAGTGTCAAAAAAATTCAGTCGTTCTAGCTCGGAGTTTATGAGTAAACATAGGTAGACCGTGATAATGCGAAAGTATAGTGTTTATCATGATTACACAAATAGTTCATTTTCGAAGTTTTGCCGCTTTCACAGGGCACATTTAGTTCAGCAACGTGTCCCGACTCGTTACCATGCCAATCTTTTGTTCAAAACATGTTAACATCAGAAATGTGAGGTAACTGATGCTGAAGCATCGCCCCTTTCCCACGTAAGATTATTTTATAATAGCAAAACAGGGTCAAACATTTGCACTTTTGCAAAAATAACCCTAGATCGCTCAGCTGTGTAAAGTGCGTAGCCAGTTTTGAAGCCAGTGGCATGATTTGAACATTTTTTGTAAATGACGACGATATGATGTCATATTCATATTACCAACGTTTATAGGAGTTGTGTGTGTTAGTTTGTAGGGTATTCAGATTTCTGCAAACTATTTAGGCCAATATGACCCTAAGGGCAGTTTTTCAATAGAAATACCTTATTACTTTTCAAGTATTCCTCTGTGCATCGTTGCTTCATAGCAAATATTTTAAAATGATATAATTATAGAAGTCTTAAAAAAAAATATGACCCGTGGGGTGTGGCCATTATTAAATCTAAGGGCCCAAACGGTACATGACAATTATACGATGTCACACACAAAATACTAAACCTCTGACCTTTTCAGTTTCACAACAGGAGGTATTGTAAGTATTTTTGCTGTATACCTCTATACAAATACTGTCACCACGAGGCTCGAGCAGTGAAAAGTGTTCTTGACCTTGTGGTTGCAGTGAAGAACACTGTTTAAAGTCTTAACATGAAAACAAATAACAATTAGGGCGGGGCTAGGTTGGACCACAGGAGCACGAATTGATTTTTTTGTAGAGAGGCACCATACTATATTGCATGCAAAAACTCAAGTCGCAGTGCCTTTCGGTTTCAGAAAAGAAGATTTGAAAACTGTTAATTAGATAACAATTCGGACAACAAATAAACCCCAGGCAGGGCCAATTTTTAGGGGATATGCTTTGAACACACTTGGTAGAGGATCACCATACGAAGTTACAAAATTATTATTGAATCCCTGGCCATTTCGGTTTAAGAGACTATACTTTTTTTAAATTAGGTAATATATCACTCAAAATGAATCACTTGACCCCCGAGGCGTAGCCAGTTTTTACCCAATGATCACATAAATTTAACAAACTTCTTACGATATTATATTCCAAAGGTTAAAAAATCAACCTTTCGGTATTTAAGAAGATTTCTCAAGATTATTTACTATATCAGTTTGAAACATTCAATTGAATCTGTGGGGGCAAGTGTTTACTACACTTTTTTATTTTATTTTTTTTATTACCGGTTAAGGTATGTAAAATGCGATAGAAGCAATCAATAGTACATTGACCGGGCATTATTTTGTCCATGGACCTCACGCGCTTTATATTTACATCGCGCGCTAAATATTGACGGATGACGCCCTGTTTCACACGTCTAAATTGCACTGTGCAGTTGACGTTTACTGTAATACATTGTTGACACTGGTGCTGTTTAAAATTAAACTTATTTAAAAATAATATATATTTTTTATTACATAAATTAAAATGTGAAATGTACACACACATTTAACGTTGAAGTTGTTCTGGATAAGCACTTCCGATAATTTAATAAATTTTCGTCAAGTGATGTTAAACTCGTTTCGTGTACAGTTGTTGATACACATTAAACGTGTCACAATATTCGGTACAATTTACTAAATCGAACAACCACGTCGGGTCCAATGACATACTAAAGACCAGTCAGAAAGCACCAACTTTATATTGATCTCAGCCCTCGGCTTCGGTCCATTAATGATTTGGGGCTGCCTGGCTAGCCACGCTAATGCCTTTGGGTCCCCGGTTTCGTTTTTCAGTTCCTAATTATGTTATTTTATCAAATGCATTATTGTTCTCTTTCCAGGATATTGTTTTAGTATGCTGATGCTGCATTAACACATATAAGTGTATATGAAGTGAAAACACAAAAAATAAGCAACGGTTGTGATAGACACCTATAAACTGTTAGATGCCCATAATATCACTTTAAGTTGTGTATCTTTGAATTTGGTCCGCCAATTGTTATCTGTTTCGTGCGCTATTGTTGTGTCCTAGGTATTTTGTAGATGAATTATGCTTCATATTATATATGATTTGCGCGCAATGTTTTATTTATTATAATTTGACTTGTATGAACGTGCTTGCTGGAATTTCTTTAAGTTACTATATCTTTAACACGCAGAATGTGCTTATTAACATTGGCGTGCACATGCCAGTGTACATGCCACTGGTTGAGATGGACCAACCTTCTGTTGAGAAAGACAATAAAGACGTGTGGGTTCCAAGAGACGACAGTGCGGGTGATATATATTTGGAACCCGAAAGTTCTACACGGCCATGTACAATTGTTACAAAGGAAACAGTGTTGGCTGGTACCGGATGGGACACAATTTTAGATGAAACTGCAGATAGTGAATACGACATAATTGGAGGCATGTTGAAGTTCACATATATAATATGTGTCGAAATTTTAAGTAATATAAATGTATAAGAATAATAATACTGTTTAGCACTCAACCTCACAAAGATTTATCCATTTGATTTAATGTTATTTATTTCAGATGTACCATATGGTTCGTTGGAAGAAGTGTTGGCATTAGAACGGTTTAACATGAAACTTACAGTTTTCAGAAAAGTAATAGTTGTGACCATTGATATTTACAAAATACTACCCCATTTGTCATTTGTGGGTAAGTGTTGATGTTAATAGATGTTGCATACATTGAGGCGACAGTTATCCCTAAATGTGTACATCGAAAAACATAACTCGCGAAGTGGTGTTGATATTGATCTTGCAGCGAACTTGGGGACCACGGAAACGGCTATTAATTAGTTTTGTATCATAATATCTTATTTAAGTGTACAAAATAATGTGTGGAATGATACCGTTAATAAAAAAACTTGGTATTTAAATTGATAAAAGTATTTCTGGTTTGTATCGTTCTATATAACATTTATTGATTTGGTTATAAATGTAATTACTTGAAAGGTTATTGAATCCATTTCAATAATGGTTACCAACTGGCATTTTTGTTTATAATTTGAGAATCAAAGTTTAATAGTATTGTTATGTTTAGAAAGTATATTTTTCTTACATGCGGAACTTTATTTCAGATATCCGTCAGTATTTAGACAAATCGCAACGCGGAACCACAGATATGCTATAGAGTTGTTAATAGAACAACTTCTAGAGATAAAATGTTTAAATCATGGCAACATATTCATAACGGGACTCCAAAGATGTGGTATATGGTTTATTTAATATATTTAATGAATATTACCATACGGATATAGTATATTTAGATGATATGTGTATATATCCGGTTAAAACCGACCATTATGTTCCCGGTACAAGGCGACAAATATTCCAATGAGAGCTTACGCGTGTGAAATTACGTACTGTCACACCTATATAAGTATGATTCGCAATTTTTGCGAAACCAACCCATCTTATTATATTTACTAATGTCGACTAGAGTTTTATGTCCGTTTATTTTCTGATTGACGAGTTGTTTTTAGAATCAAAATATACAGTCTACCGATATGCTGTATAACATTGAAAATATGCCGTGGGTTCAAACAGTACCTTTGTGTAGATACTGACCCTTCCACTTGGAATAACTACTAAAAACGTCGAAGGCGCCTTTGTCTTATTGGCCCACACAAATGCAAATATGAACAAGACATACATTTTAACTATGTTTCAAATGAAAGTAACATGCTAAGAAATTATTCCTAACTATGTTAGAAGGGGAGATTATTTTTCAAAATATGTTTAGTATATCTTCTGTAAGAATGATATACAATGCCCAAGTCATTGTAAATTATGGTACGGGGTCATCTTCATAGATTATGGTATATTGAAGAAAGCTATAAAACGTTCACGGATATTGAGTTGAAAATACATCGTATTATAGAACTCAAAGGCTCTGCTTAATTTCAGGATATCAACACTTGGCTATGATTTTGGATGTTAAAGATAAGTTTGACAGCCGTTATACAAAAAAGTACATTGCAATAATGGCTGATACAATTAAGCCACTGATTGTACCATCAAAAGTTACACGTTATTTGTGGAGCACTGGAGTAATAAGTGAGGAAGAGGTACAGCTGATAAACAATGCCGAAATGATGCAAGGAATTGAAAAGGCTGTGGATACTCTGCTGGATAAAATGCAACAGAGGCATGTGTATTGGTATAGTCATTTTGTAGAAGCGCTGAGGCATGCAGAAATGTCTGAAGCCGTGGAACTCCTAGACATTCCTGAGCTACACACCGGTATAATGTTATATATATGTATTATACAAAATAACGTTTAGCAGATGCGGCACAAAATCAAAAAGAGAGCCCGCTATCCGCTAAATCGTGCTATATTTTCATTTTCGAAGCCTCACCGAATAAACGAATTACATCCCGACACCAATAATAAAATTGTTTATCATCACACCAACTATACCATATAGTGTTATGTTATTTATGTCGATACTATAATGCCTATGCAGGGTCGATGATTTTTGTATGCATACAATGTTATATCAATTTCATAACAACAGAATGCGCTGGATTTCACCAACATGGAGATCAAATTACTTTCAATGCAACGCTTAATAATTTGCCTGCTGCGCCAGAACCACCGACAACACAATACGGAATTACCCAACTCCATTTAGTACAGAACACGACACATTTTACTGAGGAAGAGGACACAGATACAGATTTTGTTATGGTGTCAGACATTGATACTCAGGGAGAATTATACGACGATACTGTATTACCGCCAGTCATGGATACTCAGGGAGAAACATACGACGATACTGTATTACCGCCAGGTAATATCAATGGAATTTACCAGCCTTTGCATTTTGTCACATTCTATGCAGTACCCGCTTTAGATAATAGTATATATTCGAAGCAGATTTCCTAACAGTGAGATACATATTTCATACGCTTATCGGGTGTTTGGTATTGTATAATTACAGGTGAAATGACCAGGATTTTCTACGTACCTGAAGGACATAAACTGCCTCTTGGCTTTGAAGGCGAATCTGACGACACGGCCAACTACACTAACGAAAGCGCTGACAGTGACTTTGTTCATGTTTATGGATGCGACACACCAATTACAGAAATGGATGATAACTCATCAATTGGTTTTGTTAAAATAGACGGGATGAGAAACAATTCACTATTTGTGGCTGAGGCTCAAGTTTCACCCGGTTTGTAAAATTAAATATTTTACTTATATGATGTTGTTGCATTGCACATGGATTATTAATATTTGGTGAGATAAATCTAAAAAATCAGTATACTCTTCTTCAATTTCAACGTTAACCCCGTTTATAAAGCTTAACCTTGCATTAAACGGATCCTTTTGATAACAATACTTACGATACTAAAAGAACATACCGGTTTTATATGTATGGTTTAAAGTTCTATATAAAGTCTGTTGGAATTCACATACACGCACTTGTATATCTAAAGCATATTTATGCAAGTTGTAAAACCCCACACTGTTATATAAATACAGATACACATGTACGCCGAATACTGTGACCTTTTCAGGCAAGAGATGTAATAAACCGCCGTTGCCAAAGGTTCCAGCAGAAGTGTTCATAGAACCTCCCCCTCTTCCTCCCAGGATCCCGCTGAAGGGTGCGTTTATTCAAATACGTTTTACTGCATCTATTGCATGAATTGTATTAACGTTTATAAGAACACTATAGACATATAAACAAGTAAATATACCGTGTGCTCACATTATTACAAACATTGAATGCATGTGTTCATTGCATCGCTGAATAAACATAATATGTTGTCGGATTTTCTAAATGTGAAGCATTACGTGAAATCGATTTTTATTAATAAATAGGAAGAGTAATACCCTGTTGTTATGCGTTTTTAGTTATATATTTTCGCAAACTAACCGTCATAAATATAAAAACAAGCATTAAAAGACTAAATATCAGTTGTAAATGCAAACAATTGAATATGCACGCGATGACTTATTTCAGGAAAGCAGCCGTACCCTCTTCCGCGCGTATCGTTCGGAAAATATGATCTTGTTCCTTCAAGTAAGTTTAAAAATATTACTTACCAATGTTTTGTGCGTTTTATTTATCGTTTTCAATGTACTCTAATGCAGAATAAAAGAACCCGGCATACAATTCAAAAAGCCGAGCTATGATTAGCTTGATTATCAAATCGCAGCTTTTAGTTCCTTAAATAAGAAACTTTCGGCAATGTTGTAGTATCATTTCTTTCAATACTGTTAGTCCATGAAAAAGTACTAATTTACAGACTAGTTGTATGTGTGTATATACTTTTAAGAAACTGTGAAATAGCCACCATCCATATTACACAAAAGAGAAAGAGTAATAGTTCAAAAAGCAATATGGCGGATAATACGACTTGTGCAAATATCGCAGGAGCGGCGACATCTACACCGGCTAACGCTATCCAATCGCCACAAATAAACGGTTCATTTTTGCAGGCAAGTCAATCTTTCAATACAATGTCACCACAGCCATGTAGCTTTAACAATAACAGTAATTTTCCAAGTAGTCAATTTATGAACATGGCTTCACCAGGGTTTGGACAATTCAATATGCCAACAACTCCAAATGTCATGTATTCACAGCAAAATACAGATTTTACCACAGTGCTTAACATGCTTTTGAGCAGGATGGACAATATAGATAAAAAAAACTGTGTCAATTAGAAACCATTCAATCAGCAATGAATACGCTTACGGTGAAATGTGAATGTATGGACAAAAAAGTGTCACAAATTGAGATCAAAATCAGAGAAATCGAACAAAGCCGCGAATATGGCGGTACTATGCTGGAGAATTTAAACAAAAAACAAAAGGAAATTGAATTGCTAACTGGACGGTTGAAAGACCATGAACACCTCATGCAGCACGAAGTCACTGATCTTAAATGTCGAAGCATGCGGGATAATCTTCTTTTCTTCAAAATTCCCGAGGAAAAAGATGAACAGTGTGAGAAAAAAATACTGGACTTCATGGAATCAAAATTACGAATCGAGAACGCATCCAGGGACATTAAATTGCACCGTGTCCATAGAATAGGTCGGTATAACAGCGCAAAAATTAGGCCTATTGTAGCCAAATTTGCTTATTATCCGGATCGAGAACAAGTGCGGAAGGCATCCAAAGAGCTAAAAGGGACCCCGTATGGCATATCGGAACAATACCCCAGGGAGGTAATGGAAACCCGACAAAAGCTTATTCCAATCATGAAGAAGGCGAGAGAAGATAATAAGGAGGCCTACCTGAGGGTGGATAAATTATTCATCGACGGCCGTGAATACAAGTCGAATGCTTAGGAGAAATGTGGGAGTGTTGTGAAATGTGTAACCTGGAACGTTGAGGGGCTCACAACGGACAAGTCTTCATCACCGGAATTTGTAAAATTACTTTCACAATATGATATTATTTGTTTAACTGAAACATGGACAAACTCAAAATCGAATATTAAATTGTCTGGATTTAGTGATACAATACATTCATATAGACGTTATCAAAATAAGCGTGCGAAGCGTGCAAGTGGTGGAATTATTGTATATATTCGCGATAATATACGAAAAGGGGTATCAGTTGTTAAAAATGAAATAGATTGTCTATTATGGATTAAACTTGATCAACATTTTTTTAATACTGAAAATGACATGTATATTGCTGTGACATATATTGCACCTGAAAATTCACCTGTTCACCCACGATTTGATGGAGATATTTTTAAAACTATTGAATCTGATATTAATACTTTCAGCGAGCTAGGTGCGGTTTACGTAACGGGCGATTTAAATGCAAGAATTGGTCGAAAACTAGATTATATTGCATATGATCGTAGTTTAAGTAATCTTGATTTTATAGACATTGACCATCCTATGCCTAGGGCAACGTGTGATTTGAATTCAAACCGCTTCGGGGACGCATTACTAGATTTATGTTTGGCTACAAATTTTCGAGTTGTTAACGGTAGATTACATAACGATAATAATATTGGTAAAATAACATGTTTTACACACAATGGGCAGAGTTTAGTTGACTATCTGTTAACACGCTCGGAAAATTTTGTAAATATCGTGCACTTTACAATACAAGATTTTAATGAATTTTCTAATCACGCTCCCCTTGAATATAGTTTAAAAATTGGAACAACTAGCAAAACATATAAGCGAGGACGTAAAACTTTTGTGAAATGGAATCCTATTCACAAGGAAGCTTTCCTTTCAGAATTATCGGGCGACATTGCGAATCTCGAGTTAAGTTTAAAACGAGGGATAGATAATAACGATGATGCAGAGGAACTAGCATCAATGTTTACTCAATACTTAACGTCTAAAGGTAATCCTTATTTTGCGCACACTATTAACTGCGATAGAAATCAATTCGATTCACATGACAAAAATAAACAAAAATGGTATAATGCGGAGTGCGAAAGTAAACGTAAAGAATATAAGGATGCTTTGTACAATTATAACCAAATGAATAACGAGAGCAATCGACAGTCAGTATTAGAGAAAAAGAAATCGTATAAATATTATTGTCGTAAATGCAAGACAGATTTTAATAGAACTCTAGGACGTAAAATGGATAGCATGAAATCTAAGTCACCTAAAGACTTTTGGAAAATGTTCAAAAAAAGATCACCAAATCCTAACGGAGAAACAATTGAATTAAATGAGTTCGTTGAACACTTTAAAAACCTGGCTAAAAACGAAGGTAATATAAATAATGAAAACAGTATAAATTTTGTTCGCAATTTCGACAGTAACCATAACTTTGAAAGTACTTACCCGGAGCTCGACAGATACATAACAATCGAGGAAATTATCATGGCAACAAAACGATTAGGAAATAATAAGGCATGTTCTTCGGACAATATAATATACGAATACTTTAAAGAAAGTGTTCATGTAATAGGTGATGCATTGGAATTGTTATTTAACCATATTCTCAAGTCCGGGAAATTTCCTCACAGCTGGTCAACGGGTCTGATTATTCCCCTCTATAAAAAAGGCGATCCTTCAATACCCAACAATTATAGAGGTATAACCCTTGTGAGTTGTTTTGCTAAGTTATTCACGAGTATACTCAATGAACGCTTACAAAATTGGGCTACAGCTAATGACATTTTAACTGACGCACAGTTCGGATTCAAACCGGGTTATAGTACGGTCGACGCATTATTTGTCCTTCAATCATTGATTGAAAGTCATATCAATAATTAACAAAAACTGTTTTGCTGCTTTGTCGATTATTTAAAGGCATATGACTTAACGGATCGTATGCATCTCTGGTTTAAGCTCATTAGGTCCGGTATCGATGGGAAACTCCTGTCCGTTTTTCGCTCTTTGTATAACCAGATTAAATTAGGTGTCAAACATATGAATAGTATTTCCGATTTATTTGAATCCGACATCGGGTTATTACAGGGAGAAATATGTTCGCCAATAATGTTTTCATTATTTTTAAATGACATTGAATTGCACTTACAAGCTGATATAAATGCGGGCATTACAATTGATCAATTATCCATTTATCTTATATTATTCGCCGACGACGCAGTACTAATCTCAGAATCATCTGAGGGTTTACAATCATCCTTGAACAATTTGTTTGAGTATTGCACGAAGTGGAATATAACGGTGAATGTCGAAAAAACAAAAATTGTTATTTTTCATAAAGGCAGATTAAAAAAAGGCTATATATGGGTGTACAATAATTATCCAATTGAAATCGTGAACAATTTTAATTATCTAGGAATAGTAGTTTCAAGCAGCGGCTCGTTTATACAAGCAACAAATACTTTATCAGCCAAAGCGCTTAGAGCGATGAACGCATTATTTACTGTTACAAAATCATTGAATGTATCTGTTAAAATAATGTTAAATCTGTTTGATGCATATGTTGCCTCGATTCTAAATTATGGAAGCGAGGTATGGGGGTTTACTAAAGCCGAAAATATTGAGCGTGTCCAACGCAAATTCTGTAAATGGCTTTTAAGTGTTAAAGCTTCAACTAATTCAAATGCTTTGTATGCCGAAGTAGGGAGATACCCGATGTATATATGTCGATATTTGCGAGTAGTTAAATATTTCTTAAAATTGTTCAACGAAAAATCTTCTAACTGTATTTTAAGTAATATTATTCGTAAACAATTTAAAGAATCATGTGATAATCCTCACTCCAAGTCATGGATATCAAACGTTCGGAAACTCTTGCAAGAGTCAGGTTTTAATGACGTATGGTTATATCCAGAATCGGTTAATGTTAACAGCTTTATTATAATGTTCCGCAATAGATTAAAAGATTTGTTTATTTCAAAATGGCGAATTGATGTAAATGACTCTCCATCACTATATTTGTACAAAGAATTGAAACCCATGTTTGAAAGATCTATTTATTTAGACAAAATTGAAAATTCGAAATTTAGAAACATAATCGCAAAATTGAGATTATCTTCCCATGTTCTATTTATAAAAACTGGTAGGCACAAAATATTCAAAGAAATGAAAGAACATGTACATTTTGTTCAATGAATGAAATTGAAGATGAGTACCATTTTGTTCTTATATGTCCTTTATATGATAATATTAGAAATACATGTATACCTGTTTTTTACAAAAGAAGACCAAGTATGTTTAAATTTGTACAATTGTTGAATGAGACTAGAAAATCTGTATTGATACGTCTAGCTAATTTTTGTATAAAAGCATTTAAACTTAGAGCCGAAAATTTATAGTCTTATGAGAGAATAGTTTTTTCCCCAAAATTGTGATTTTGTAAATAATTTATAACTGCATAATGTCTATATTTTATTTTTGCTCAATCACTAACGGATCATAATCATTTACTTAACTTTGTTTAACAATTAAGAGCCTTCTCTTTCTCTTTCATATTGCATTCTCACAAAAATCATCTATGTGCAAAAATGCATAAACATTTGTTGTTAGTTTGACGCATGTGTATGTATATGTATTTATGATTGATTTATTGTTTTTGACGATGAGCTGTATATGCTTAAGTCGCAAATAAACTATCTGTTCTGTTCTGTTCTGTTCATATTGCGCTCAAAATACAAAATTCATTTACCATATGAAAAACGCTCTGATAAAGAATTTGTAAAATGTACCATATATAAACATCTCAATTTAGACCATCTCTCAACATTTCTACATTATAATCAGAATATTTCGTTGACGGTAATAACATGAATCCGGCGCATGGTTTTAGTACTGTTATGATTTCATGTTTTGTTTTAAATTAAATTGCGGGCACCTTAGGGTTTTCATATGAAAAAACAAACATGTTTCGTCTTGTCGTTACTACAATTATGTAAAGCCTATGGTAAAATTTGTTTTAAACGATTTACTAAAGTTTAACATTACATCGCTGAAACTTAACGTGATTAATTTACATTACTCTACAACGGCGTTATTTCAACTAAACGGACATTTAAAATAATATAATTTGAAAACAACCTTCTATTTTAAAAATAAATTGTTAGCATTTTGTCCGCTTTACATGAAAATAATAATAAGTAACTGTTTCGAAGTCACTTAATAAATGTGGCAAGTTGTACTGTTTTGTATCTTTAACCGTATATGGGATAAACAAAACCAAAGATAAATAAAGTATTAAATTTTGTGCGCATATCTTGGTTTGCTAACATACAAGTTTTATCAATAGATAGCGACAGTTATTGTCAGCCAAACCATACACTAACGGAAAAGAAAAAAGATCAAATAGATGACGTGCATTACGAAGACGAGGAAAACCCTGATATAGGCACAACGTCGGACAACACTGTCGAGAATATCCATAAGGTTAGAGGTCTCGATGTTTCAAATGTTGAAATGGCGACGGCAAAGCAGATTCAGAAACACCATACAAGCCTGGATGCGTTAGACATAACATCCATTCATACAATGGACAAAGAGATGCTTGTAAAACGTATTGAACTGTTAAAATACGAACAAACTGATGATATTGGGAAAACGGAATTGCTAAATACAATGGCAGTGGAGATTACCAATTTAAGCTCTTGCAAGGTTGATAAAATAGAAGCCTTAAAAAATGTCCAAAGAGCAGATAAAATATTGAAAATACAACAAGCCGAACTCGCAAGTAAGTATCGCGCTTGTTATAGTTTGAGTTGTATTTAAACGCCAACAAATTGCAAATTTCTTATGAATATTGTAATATGTTGTGTATGTTTACCATATTGTGTAATAGTGGTTGTAGTATATACACAACGTATTGTTACATGAATAGTTGCACATCATGACAATTCTGCCATCAATGATGAGTATCCATGCGAAGGCGTGTATTCTGCCAGACAGCTTGAAACAGAGAGAAACGATGCTGCAAACATCATGGGCACTCTTTTCATGGCTGCCATCCTGCACAACACCCAAAGCAACGAAATGCCGACGCGGTCTTTTAGACCATTACAGAGGAACAGTTTTAGGAACCGATCATTTTGTCCACTGTCAAAGGCAAGGCGATCATCCTTCAAAGATTCGGCCGTTTACAGCTGCTCAAATATTTACACTATTTACGAGGAGCCTGGGCTGGATTAAATATATATATTATAAGTGTTTTACATTGAATCATATGGTCGCCTTTCATTCGCGAATAAATACTTCGCGGTAAAACAAAGTAGTACCTCCAACGTGTTGAATTTAGTAAACAAGCGCAGTATCTTGATATATTTGTGTTTATGTGCATAACATCATGTGATTGTTAAGGGGCTTTTTATTAAAACATATTATTTTGTTTAATTTCATAATGAAGCTAGTTATTTGCTTAAATGATGTGATAAATAGAATACCAGGACAATGTTAAATTTATTTGGTTTGCATAAACACTTGGACTATTTATCTGGTTGAGGTTTTCAAAGCCTCGACAAACCAACTGACTGCATTCAACTCAATCTTTGTATTAATTGAATTTCTACCCGCCCGAACGCCCGCCGGCCCACCGAACCGCCGGCCCGCCAGCCCGCCCGCCCGCCTGCCTGTCAACAGTCAAATATATGTACTGCGGGAAACCTTGAGAACACGTACACCAGCAAAATTGTAAGCTTATAATGACAATTACAAGTTAGGTTTTTCCCGTATCAGAGGAAGCTGGAGAGGTTTTAGATGTCCCCAGTATTGACACTATAATTTAAAACTTTCTCATAAAAAGATATGGACAGAAAACTGTTGTCAAATCTCAGTTTTTATGTTCTCAGCCATTGAAAGACTTGGAGAAAATAGATTACCAATGTAAGCTTGCTTCTAGAATGGGCATTTTAATTTACGTTTACATTCAACAAGCCCTTGGAAATTTATTGTCAAAACTGTCGGAGAAACAACCCAATATTAACAGCGCTATTCAGTGTGTCTGAGACATTTTCGCGATGAGCACTAAATCTTAAGATCAAATGGCAAGATTAGGTGCATTACATCACATGGTGCATAGAAAGGCAGCTATGGCTGACTCTGGATTCAATGACTCGAAAGACTTAAGACATATTTTCTGGAATTAGCCATTGTCACATTATGGAATATTTGGCACCGGTCTGGTACATAATTTGAATGAAAGACAGGAAATTAACAAACAGATATCTGATCTACTACCTGAATTTGGCAGATGTCCAAAGAGCACAATTCAAGGCCCTTCTGATCAGGCATGGACGAGGCCACGCTATCAAGAGTATGATAGAACACACGGTGCATAAAGGCAGACACGGTCATATGGTCCCCGGTCTTGTAAACCAACTGGCAGACCACAGACGCAGTCATATACTGGCCCCAGATTTCATAAGGCCACAGCTATCAGAATGGGAATTGCCCTTGGTTATGTCTATGCTAGAGAAAAGCCTTTTTGAACCAATTGGCAAGACAAGTTTGAAATATGTAACATATAAAGCTGTTTTTCTTACAGCCATCACAAACTTTCGGATAGCGGGGGATCTACAGGCACTGAGGTTGGGCGAAGGATCTGTCTCCGTGCAAGCAAAAGGACTTACATTTTTGAGACACGGTTTGAGTTAACAAGAAGGCCAAATCATTCAGCTGCGAAAATATTTGTTCCATGTTTCAAAGACAACAAGCTTCTTGACCCCAAGAAAGCATTTTATTGTTTATTGAAAAAGACAGAACAATATATAAACAATGTAAAAGATAGAGAAAACAGTCGTTTTATTTTAATAAATAGTCCGCATAAAAAGTATCCAGACAGACTATTAGTAAATGGATAGTGAAAGTCATTCAGATGGCCTATGATGATAAAGCAAAAAGAGTGAAGGCACACTCAACATGATCTGTAGGACCATTGTGGGCCCTTTTAAAGGATCTTCGTTACAATCTGTTTTAGATGCTGCAGACTGGTAAAGAAAGACCACCTTTGTTAAGTTCTACTTAAAGAATGTGGAACCAGCAGTTTTAAATAAGTAACTTTTGTATAAATGGTAATTAAGTTTTCATTTCCGACGGATTGATAATATGCAATTAACTTGTATATAACTTGTGTTCATTGAAATTTTTACAACCTAGTATGTTATAGAATGAAGTACGTCTTTGTTGATAAGAAGAGAAATATATATGTGCACAGTGTTACATGATGAAATGAGAGAATAAATAACAATGAAAATACTACCGCATCCATAAGTTGAGCACTGCTTTGTAATTATCCTTAGCAATATTTCATCAGGCAAGTCTAAATCATGAATTAATTTTTTACAATTTTGAAGAAAATAACAATTTTATGAATGGATTTATACTTGCCTGATCAAGGTCCTTCCACCTCCCCTAGTATTTTGGTGTTATTATGCCAGAAATAAAACTGTTAACAGGATGATTAGACTCGCTCATGCGTTTAGCCACTAGATAATTGTAATCACATGAGTGCTATTTTTAGATTGTTGATGCTTAACGGATATATAATCCTTATGTATATTTCATCAGGCAAGTATAAATCCATTCATAAATTAATATTTTCTTCAAAATTGTAAAATTGTTGATTTAGTTTGATAATTCGTTCACACATAGACATTATAATCGTATATGGTGTGTGTGCGTGTGTGTTTGTGTGTGTGTGTGTGTATTTCTGGACGATCCATTCCGAAAACATCAAACACAATGTTTCCTTTAAAAAGAGACACTACATAACTGATGGCTGTCGTTAACGGACAATCGTTAGGAAAAGTCTAGAGCGTTTGAATGACGTCATTTTCTCGAGCTGTTCTTAATAAACAACTTAAACAAGTTATATAAATGGATTAAAAACTACTTAAACGACACTTTTTCTTTCATTTTTTTAACAAGCAGGTTTTTGCGTTGTAATTATGTTTGAGATACTTCATAATTTATATTTATACTTATAAAACTAGTTGGTCTAATAAAATAAATTGTATATACTCCTCCGTACCTTCAAACATTACATTTCCCTTAAAGTCAGTTCTCGGGCGTATATGCGGAACTGACAATCGGCTTCGGGAAATATTTTTAGGTAACTGGTTAGGCTGTTTTAATACGAAGGTACCGTAACTACAATGTCTAAAATAGTGAACCTCGCCAACATAAGTCCTTCTTTAACTATATAAGCTATAAAGTCAACCCATATCTCGTGGTCTCATTGGCGGTCATAACGGCTCCTTACCAGACTCTATGAAGTTTAACGCTGGTCTTGAGCTATGCTGGCCACATATGGCATAAGATCCATTTTAGCATGACGAGCGTCAAAATTCATTTTTCAGAACCTAATCAATGTATCAACGAATCTTTCATACATAATGTGTAGATAGCAGAAAGATTGGTCCACATTCCAGAACAACAACTCAGGCGGAACTACTGATTTATGCTTTACGAAGCTTTTTCCCTTTGTTTTGTTTTTAATTGAAATTGCCACGTCCAATGTATATAACTTCCAAAGAATAAACACATTTAAACAAAGCAAACAAACGTTAAACATTAAAAGACAGAAAACGCACGACCTTATTTTGCATAATTATAGAACAATATGCCAATTGTTATATATTGAAATAAGTTGAATGGGAAGTATTATAAAACAGTAGACTTATGATGTTAAATATGAGACCAACCATGATTGCTTTAACCCGTTCAACACAAGCCTATTAATATTTTTCAGGACTATAACTAAACTCCGTATTATAATAATTCATACAAAATAAATAAACGGATTAGGGCCAAAGCTACACGGACATCTAAATGGACCATACTCAGTTTGTCAACTCATGTTATATGCCAAACAGACTAAATTCAACACCCGAATGCATCGACGAATATAAAAAAAAATAAAGGAGATTAAAACTAAAAGAGGGCTTAAGTAATGAAAACATCTTATTTCAGTTTTGTCGACGTTTCCAATGACGTATTTGTCGCGCGCCATTCAAAGTAAGCAGCTATACGAAATTGGTTTTCAAAAGGAGTAACTAACTACATTCTTAAACATGAGCGGTGTGTTATTCATGTTTAAAGATAAATTTAAACAAATTTAAACTTCCGATTCACCTTCAGTAGATAAACATTGTAATGGTATGTGGTCGTTTATTGTTTTGAATTATGGAAAAAGTTTCAGTAAATGTCTTAGGTTTAAAGATTTAACCACGTTAATTTAGAGCTCCATTGAAACGATACGAGTATAATTTAAGAAAAATGTAAGAAAACAATATTTCCCAAACAAGTATGCAATCTGCGTCTTCGTATTAAATTATATTTCTTAAAACACTTTGCCATTCGGAAAGTTTTACAATTTTAACCTTTTATATTTGATATATGATCCACGGGATAAAAACAATAACACGAAAATAATATAATTATTTTAAATAAATAAATAGTAACGCTTTATAATTTAACCAAATTCAAATTATGATAATTAATAAACGAATCTTTTTTTTGTTTATATAAGTATACGTCATTGGTGATACTTTGCTCCCTGGTTTATAGTTTTCTTTTTATGTTTTGAATCTGTTGACAAAATGTAAGAATAATTGTCGTTTCGACTATAGAAATGTGCGATTTTTATTAACGTTTTATCACAAATATATAAATACGCCAACGGTAGTCATGTGTCTTTTTAATATAGATACGATAAGCATATCCAACAAAAAGTGCAAAGTAATTAAATTGATACAATTCACGCAAATATTCGAAGATTTGATAGAATGAAAATGCGAGTATGAGAAAAGCAATTTTAGCTATAATTGATGTCATCCCTGATGTTTTTTCTTCAGATATATTTTGAAATGATTTATTTTCGACGATACATATTATTATCATTAGTGCCTGACACGGAGTTTGAGTGATCTTTGCAACATGACATTTAAGAACGCTGAACAACTGGAAGATAATGTGAAATGATCGTAGGGCTAGGTATATCCTTAACATGTTCCTAAGCTACACCTGAAAGACACTATCACATACTAAAATCTTATTAAAGTAACATTACTACTAAAAAAAAACGAAAATTTCGTACAATATTTCGTAAAATAAAGCTTAACAATTAAAAGTCATTGTTCCTTATGGCCATTGTCGAAATTTCAACGCCAGATGTGGTCTGGTAAAATAGAAGTTTGTGGATAAAAAATGCTCGTTTTTATTATGGTTTTAACATGGTACCATTTTAGTGTTCGTGTGTCGTATCAATAGATATATTCGCAGGAAATTAACATGGAATTTATTGTGGTCACAAATAAATTAAAACAAGCATTTTGTATCTACAAAAATCTATGTAATCATATCACATCTAGCGTTGAAATTGTGGCTATTGCTATAAGGAACACTGATTGTTTAGGTGTTAACTTTATTTAACGAAATACTTTACAAAATTTTTGTTGATTTTAAGCGTTATAAAGACTTAATATACAATTATTTACTGAGGGCCAGTAAAAATGGTACAAACTGGCATAATAACATATTCACAAAATCCGTGGTTCTCCATTCAATTTTCCCTTTTCAATAATTGTTTATTAAATAACATATTATGAAACGGACGTCTTTACGTTCGCATCTTTATTGGATTGTTTAATTAAAACAATGTTTACTTCATTTTGTTGTTTAAGATTGTTTATTTTGAAGAAAACGTGTTTATTTTAAGAAAAGCAGTATAACATTTGTCGTAAATGTAATCTAAAAGGATTACGAATGAATCAATAAGATTCAACATCAATCATTAATGGCATTAACAAATGTCTTACTCTCGGTATTATTTAACGTCTAATGAATACATTCGTTAATGGTTTTTTTATAACATTATCATTAAAAGAATATGCATCATTCTATCGTGACACCATCAACATTAATAGCCGATGGATGACGAAATAGTGAAATACGTTGCATTCATCATCACAATGTCGGTATAAGTTTTGGTTTAACGTCATCGTGCGATATTTTAAGACCTAATCTACACATGGGACTTTGGTGTGAAAGGAAAACATAAACGATCTAGGAGAATGTATTGACACATAAACACGCGCGTTGAAAAGAATAAACAACGTGTCATGTAGGCAATTAAAAATGAGTGTTCCTGTTTGTATTATGCAATGATAAAATAAACTTAGTCTAGCAGATTACCACAACTTAGTCGGTTTTATAAATGTAAAGTTTTTAAAAATGTAAAGTTTGTTCATATTCGACATGTTCCTTTTTTGTATGTTTCAATAAACTGTTTGATGTATGATACATCCATGTTGTAATCCCGGATTATGAGCTGCAGCAGCAGAAGAAGTTTTTTATTTTATTTATCATAACAGAAGCAATAACAATACACTCCTTAGTATATAATGTATGTTATTTATCAGTTTTGCAACATGGACAGCTAAAAGGGTTTCATGACACTGAGCACTTGACATTCAAAATCACAATGTTATCTAAAGATCAACAAACGTAAACTGACATTAACCCATTTATGCATAGCGTCTAGAAAAAAGGCCTTGGCAAACAGCATAGACCCAGATGAGACGCCGCATGATGCGGCGTCTCATCAGGGTCTGCGCTGTTTGCTTAAAGGAATTTCTGTAAGAAATATTATAAATATAGAAATAAATATACTAGACATCCCTTATTTTGGAAATAAATTGATCCAAGTTAGAATGATGGGAAAGTCCACTAGGCATGAAACGCAGTCAGCAACGTATAGGTTTACCATACACCACATCCACCACTTAAATTGTGTCACAGGTATCACTTTAAATCAGTTGTATTTACACTACCAGAAGTACAAAATACGACATGATTTGAAAGCTCATTACTGCTATGTTCATTTACGCTATAGAACGGATCTGGGATTGGCCAAGATAAATTTCAACTACGCCCCATGTTAATGTTAAAAGACTTATTTTGATTCATCCATAATAAAAAAAACTTCAAAGCGATATTTGTCAAATGACAAACAAGAATCAAGTGCGCTGGTGTTTAAAATTTTATACCGCTTCAATTGAGTTATTGTAATTACAAGTCTGAATTATATTGATGGATAAGGATATTTAAGTGATGTATTCACCAGACTGTATGTCGACTACAAAATCAAGAGCCAAATGATGTATTCACCAGACTGTATGTCTCCTCCAAAATCTAGAGAAGTAAGGAAAATGAATTTATATAATGTATACTAAAAAAAATTTGCACGTTACCGTCATAGAAAACATGTGATGGTTTTAAAGGGATCTTTTCACGGTTTGGTAAATCGACAAAATTGTCAAAAGTTGTTTCAAATTCGCAAATTTTCGGTTAAGTTATAATATTTGTGAGGAAACAGTATTACTGAACATTTGCCATGGTCTTATATAGCCATTATATGCATCTTTTGACGATTTAAAAATCTAAAGCGTTGCAACGCGAAACGATTGCTGCGGGCTACTTTTTTTCCTTTTTTAAATTTTATTTTTGATTTTTTTACTGGAGCTTTTAGAATTTAATGTTTGCATTTATCAAATATAAAGCATTTAATTACAAACTTCAAAACATGCCAAAATCTGTGAAAAGGCCCCTTTAATAAAAATCGAATATTCTATTCATGTTTCTGAAAGGTACTTATTAAGTATCATTGTAATCCATTCCGAATGAATTCTTTGATTAACATCACCTCGCGAACTCAACGTTTTTTTGAAAAGATTTGTTTACAGTTTTCCAAAACAACTAAATCATTCTCTTAATTTCGAAAAGACCATGGGAGCGTTCTTTAGATCTCCCCACAAAGACACCAAGTACTGGTTCTAGGCAAAGGAAACTGACTCGAAAGCGTTTATATAAGCCTTAGGCTTTCGATGACATCGAGCTCAAATAAATAGGTTTAAACTGAAATTAGTAAAAAAAATAAAGATTTACAAGGCTTTTCATCGATAACTGGCGTAATATGAGTAATACTAAGCATAGCTTTTAAAATACCTAGAAACTTTGAAAAAACCTGAACAGCCAGGTTGTTACGGGCTTGGTTTTGGCTTTCGTGTATGTCTGGTTCGAATACCGGTCTGATAATATTTTTATTAATTTTGTTTTTAGAAACACATGTTATTGTAAACTTAATGTGAATACGCATATGAAAGTGTACGCACTGAGAGACGTATTTATCAAAATAATTTAGTAAAAAATATATAAAAGTTATCTTATTTAACTAATTCTAAAACAAATTAAGACGCACACGCCTACTAAGTGACGTTGCATTTGTATTTGTATACATACATACATGTACACATAAAAAGCTCGTACGTGTCAATTGCCCTTGGTTGTGTCTATGCTAGAGAAAAGCCTTTTTGAACCAATTGGCAAGACAAGTTTGAAAAATGTAACATATAAAGCTGTTTTTCTTACAGCCATCACAAACTTTCGGATAGCGGGGGATCTACAGGCACTGAGGTTGGGCGAAGGATCTGTCTCCGTGCAAGCAAAAGGACTTACATTTTTGAGACACGGTTTGAGTTAACAAGAAGGCCAAATCATTCAGCTGCGAAAATATTTTATCCATGTTTCAAAGACAACAAGCTTCTTGACCCCAAGAAAGCATTTTATTGTTTATTGAAAAAGACAGAACACTATATAAGCAATGTAAAAGATAGAGAAAACAGTCGTTTTATTTTAATAAATAGTCCGCATAAAAAGTATCCAGACAGACTATTAGTAAATGGATAGTGAAAGTCATTCAAATGGCCTATGATGATAAAGCAAAAAGAGTGAAGACACACTCAACATGATCTGTAGGACCTTTGTGGGCCCTTTTAAAGGATCTTCGTTACAATCTGTTTTAGATGCTGCAGACTGGTAAAGAAAGACCACCTTTGTTAAGTTCTACTTAAAGAATGTGGAACCAGCAGTTTTAAATAAGTAACTTTTGTATAAATGGTAATTAAGTTTTCATTTCCGACGGATTGATAATATGCAATTAACTTGTATATAACTTGTGTACATTGAAATTTTAACAACCTGGTATGTTATAGAATGAAGTACGTCTTTGTTGATAAGAAGAGAAATATATATGTGCACAGTGTTACATGATGAAATGAGAGAAGAAATAACAATGAAAATACTACCGCATCCATAAGTTGAGCACTGCTTTGTAATTATCCTTAGCAATATTTCATCAGGCAAGTCTAAATCATGAATTAATTTTTTACAATTTTGAAGAAAATAACAATTTTATGAATGGATTTATACTTGCCTGATCAAGGTCCTTCCACCTCCCCTAGTATTTTGGTGTTATTATGCCAGAAATAAAACTGTTAACAGGATGATACGACTCGCTCATGCGTTTAGCCACTTGATGATTGTAATCACATGAGTGCTATTTTTAGATTGTTGATGCTTAACGGAGATATAATCCTTATGTATATTTCATCAGGCAAGTATAAATCCATTCATAAATTAAAGGGGCCTTTTCACAGATTTTGGCATTTTTTTAACTTATTCATTAAATGCTTAATATTGATAAATGTAAACATTGGATCATAAAAGCTCCATTAAAAAATCAACAAAAAAAATAAAAAAAGGAAAAGAACATTGCCCGGAGCAGGTTTCGAACCAGTGACCCCTGGAGTCCTGCCACAGTCCTGAAGTAAAAACGCTTCAGCCTACTGAGCTATTCCGCCGAGTACACAATATGGATGTATTTTATACCTTATGTAAGCAATCTTCGTAGTTTCACAAAATTTAACGACAAAAACAGAACTCTCCAAATTATTCAATCGTTTCGCGTTGCAACGCTTTATAATTTTTAGGTTTAAAAATCGTCAAAAGATGCATATAATGGCTATATTAGAGCATGGTTAATGTTCAGTTTTACTGTTTCCTCACAAATATCATAACTAAACCGAAAACTTACGAATCTGAAACAACTTTTTTCAATTTTGTCAATTTACCAAAGCGTGAAAAGATCCCTTTAATATTTTCTTCAAAATTGTAAAATTGTTGATTTAGTTTGATAATTCGTTCACACATAGACATTATAATCGTATATGGTGTGTGTGCGTGTGTGTTTGTGTGTGTGTGTATTTCTGGACGATTCATTCCGAAAACATCAAACACAATGTTTCCTTTAAAAAGAGACACTACATAACTGATGGCTGTCGTTAACGGACAATCGTTAGGAAAAGTCTAGAGCGTTTGAATGACGTCATTTTCTCGAGCTGTTCTTAATAAACAACTTAAACAAGTTATATAAATGGATTAAAAACTACTTAAACGACACTTTTTCTTTCATTTTTTTAACAAGCAGGTTTTTGCGTTGTAATTATGTTTGAGATACTTCATAATATATATTTATACTTATAAAACTAGTTGGTCTAATAAAATAAATTGTATATACTCCTCCGTACCTTCAAACATTATATTTCCCTTTCAGTCAGTTCTCGGGCGTATATGCGGAACTGACAATCGGCTTCGGGAAATATTTTTAGGTAACTGGTTAGGCTGTTTTAATACGAAGGTACCGTAACTACAATGTCTAAAATAGTGAACCTCGCCAACATAAGTCCTTCTTTAACTATATAAGCTATAAAGTCAACCCATATCTCGTGGTCTCATTGGCGGTCATAATGGCTCCTTACCAGACTCTATGAAGTTGAACGCTGGTCTAGAGCTACGCTGGCCACATATGGCATAAAATCCATTTAAGCATGACGAGCGTAATTTCTCATTTTTCAGAGCCTAATCAATGTATCAACGAATCTTTCATACATTATGTGTAGATAGCAGAAAGATTGGTCCACATTCCAGAACAACAACTCAGGCGGAACTACTGATTTATGCTTTACGAAGCTTTTTCCCTTTGTTTTGTTTTTCATTGAAATTGCCACGTCCAATGTATAAAACTTCAAAAGAATAAACACATTAACACAAAGCAAACAAACGTTAAACATTAAAAGACAGAAAACGCACGACCTAATTTTGCATAATTATAGAACAATATGCCGATTGTTATATATTGAAATAAATTGAATGGGAAGTATTATAAAACAGTAGACTTATGATGTTAAATATGAGACCAACCATGATTGCTTTAACCTGTTCAACACAAGCCTATTAATATTATTCAGGACTATATTTAAACGCCGTATTATAATAATTCATACAAAATAAATAAACGGATTAGGGCCAAAGCTACACGGACATCTTAATGGACCATATTCAGTTTGTCAACTCATGTTATATGCCAAATAGACTTAATTCAAAACCCGAATGCATCGACGAATATAAAAAAAATTAAAGGAGATAAAAACTAAAAGAGTGTTTAAGCAATGAAAACATGTTTTCTTATTTCAGTTTTGTCGACGTTTTCAATGACGTATTTGTCGCGCGTCTTACGAAATTGGTTATCAAAAGGAGTAACTAACTACATTCTTAAACATGAGCGGTGTGTTATTCATGTTTAAAGATAAATTTAAACACATTTAAACTTCCGATTCACCTTCAGTAGATAAACATTTTAATAGTATGTGGTCGTTTATTGTTTTGAATTATGGAAAGAGTTTCAGTAAATGTCTTCGGCTTAAAGATTTAACCATGTTAATTTAGAGCTCCATTGAAACGATACGAGTATAATTTAAGCAAAATGTAACAAAACAATATGTCCCAAACAAGTATGCAATCTGCGTCCTCGTATTAAATTATATTTCTTAAAACACTTTGCCATAAGGAAAGTTTTACAATTTTAACATTTTTTATTTGATATATGATCCACGGGATAAAAACAATAACACGAAAATAATATAATTATTTTAAATAAATAAATAGTAACGCTTTATAATTTAACCAAATTCAAATTATGATAATTAATAAACGAACCTATTTTTTTGTTAATATAAGTATACGTCATTGGTGATACTTTGCTCCCTGGTTTATAGTTTTCTTTTTATGTTTTGAATCTGTTGACAAAATGTTAGAATGATTGTCGTTTCGACTATAGAAATGTGCGATTTTTATTAACGTTTTATCACAAATATATAAATACGCCAACGGTAGTCATGTGTCTTTTTAATACAGATACGATAAGCATATCCAACAAAAAGTGCAAAGTAATTAAATTGATACAATTCACGCAAATATTCGAAGATTTGATAGAATGAAAATGCGAGTATGAGAAAAGCAATTTTAGCTATAATTGATGTCATCCCTGATGTTTTTTTTTGTTCAGATATATTTTGTAATGCTTTATTTTCGACGATACATATTATTATCATTAGTGCCTGACACGGAGTTTGAGTGATCTTTGCAACATGACATTTAAGAACGCTGAACAACTGGAAGATAATGTGAAATGATCGTAGGGCTAGGTATATCCTTAACATGTTCCTAAGCTACACCTGAAAGACACTATCACATACTAAAATCTTATTAAAGTAACATTACTACTCAAAATCAACGAAAATTTCGTACAATATTTCGTAAAATAAAGCTTAACAATTAAAAATCATTGTTCCTTTTGGCCATTGTCGAAATTTCAACGCCAGATGTGGTCTGGTAAAATAGATGTTTGTGGATAAAGAATGCTCGTTTTTATTATGGTTTTAACATGGTACCATTTTAGTGTTCGTGTGTCGTATCAATAGATATATTCGCAGGAAATTAACATGGAATTTATTGTGGTCACAAATAAACTAGAACGAGCATTTTGTATCTACAAAAATCTATGTAATCATATCACATCTAGCGTTGAAATTGTGGCTATTGCTATAAGGCACACTGATTGTTTAGGTGTTAACTTTATTTTACGAAATACTTTACAAAATTTTCGTTGATTTTGAGCGTTATAAAGACTTTAAGATTAATATACAATTTTTTACTGAGGGCCAGTAAAAATGGTACAAACTGGCATAATAACATATTCACAAAATCCCTGGTTCTCCATTCAATTTTACCTTATCAATAATTTTTTTTTAAAAACATATTATGAAACGGACGTCTTAACTTTCGCATATTTATTGGATTGTTTAATTAAAACAATGTTTACTTCATTTTTTGTTTAAGATTGTTTACTTTGAGGAAAACGTGTTTATTTTAAGAAAAGCAGTATAACATTTGTCGTAAATTGAATCTAAAAGGAACACGAATGGATCAATAAGATTCAACATCAATCATTAATGGCATTTACAAATGTCTTACTCTCGTTATTATTTAACGTCTAATGAATACATTCGTTTATGGTTATTTATAACATTATCATTAAAAGGATATGTATATAACACTGTTATGGCATTATTCTATCGTGACACCATCAACATTAACAGCCAATGGATGATGAAATGGTGAAATACGTTACATTCATCATCACAATGTCGGTATAAGTTTTGGTTTAACGTCATCGTGCGATATTTTGAGACCTAATCTACACATGGGACTTTGGTGTGAAAGGAAAACATAAACGATATAGGAGAATGTATAGACACATAAACACGCGCGTTGAAAAGAATAAACAACGTGTCATGTAGGCAATTAAAAATGAGTGTTTCTGCAATGATAAAATAAACTTAGTCGAGCAGATTACCACAACTTAGTCGGTTTTATAAATGTAAAGTTTTTATAAATGTAAAGTTTGTTAATATTCGACATGTGCCTTTTTTGTATGTTTCAATAAATTGTTTGATCCATGTTGTAATCCCATGCCCGGATTATGAGCTGCAGCAGAAGAAGAAGTTTTTTATTTTATTTATCATAACAGAAGCAATAACAATACACTCCTTAGTATATAATGTATGTTATTTATCAGTTTTGCAACATGGACAGCTAAAAGGGTTTCACGACACTGAGCACTTGACATTCAAAATCACAATCTTATCTAAAGATCAACAAACGTAAACTGACATTAACCCATTTATGCCTAGCGTCTAGAAAAAAAGGCCTTGGCAAACAGCATAGACCCAGATGAGACGCCGCATGATGCGGCGTCTCATCAGGGTCTGCGCTGTTTGCTTAAAGGAATTTCTGTAAGAAATATTATAAATATAGAAATAAATATACTATGCATCCCTAATTTGGAAATAAATTGATCCAATTTAGAAGGATGGGAGAGTCCATTATTGGCATAAATGGGTTAACATAGTTGAGGTTTGCGGTAACTTTCCTGTCTTGTCAGTTGGCTTCAGTGTTGAAGCCCATATTTCTTTGTACACGGTATTTTGCGAATCTAAAAGAAGTCACTGTTACATGTAAGTTGTGTTGTCCGGCAGTAAATAACCCTTAACCATACTGTTTTTAAGTAGTACATGCTAAACTGGCATTTACAGGAAAATGTGATATTAGTTGTCTAAATAAAAATTGTGTGAGGCAGGGTGGGGGCGGGTTTGTAACAAGGGTTCATATTACATAGACACTCAGTTGTGTGTGTGGGGTTGTTTTTTTTTCATAACACAAAACCACAATGGAGTTAACTAGGAATTATTGAACTTATCATCGTCGTATTTTCCCATTTTCCCTGAAATAAAAAGTTCAAATATATTTTATAATAAAAAGTTTTCTAGTCAATGAAAATTGTGTCCATTTTTGTAAATAGGTTTATTTGTTAAGTTTAATTCTTAATGCTGTGTGTAAGTTTATAATCTGTATTATTCAACTATACTTATGTTGCCATGCTGCACACTAACATCATGATTGCATATAGGGTGAACCGCTGGGCTAATTTCCAATGTGAATAATCAATATTACATAGCTTACGAACGTATATATTAAATGTTTATCCGCCACAAAATAAACTTTCTTATTCAACTTAACTTAAAACATCTGTTTGGCAGTGAATCTCCATAAATATGTGTTACACCCCTTTTGTCTGCATCGTAATTCATTTTTAATCAATAATAATTTGACAAATCCTTTAAATACTTGTTTCTTGGAAGAAGGCTTACTTGCATGATTTGAAGTACGACAATCCCTTACGATTGCGGTATTTCGGTTTGTTCAGTACTGGAGCTCTAATTTTCAATTAGTTCATTCGACATATGCATTCGGGTTGTCTTGTGAATACTTTATTGATAGGTGTCTTGCGAAGATGTTTCTTAAAGCAGGAATTGTTTATTGAAAAACCTTGCATGGTCCTATAATTCTGCTTGCATCCAAAACGTTACACAAAATTTTGTCCGTTTATCCTAGTTGTGTTTTTTAAACTAATAGTCTATTATTTTGCATAAAATTTATAAGTTGAACACAGATAAACAATTGCTTTGTGAAACATTGAACAAGCCGCTGTAATCTAGCTATTTGTGAAGGGCGTTGGTAGATAGGTTATCGGGACTTTGCTACAACTTAGTTTTAATTAAGGGGACACAAGTTGTCCGTTATAATGTTATTGGTGAATACTCGTAGGAAATTAATACAATTACAAATAAATTAAAAGAGCAGAACACGATATGACTAAGTAGTCAGTTGAAACCCTTGATAAGTTTAAATTCGATTTGCATCGAAATCCAAAGGGTTAGGGTTAGGCTTACTGGGCCTGCTCCTTGGTAAAACCAGTATGTGGTATTTTTCAACATTCTGAGAACGCCCCCAGTGTACCAATCAAACCTGGTTACCCAAGTGGGTATACATCAATGGGTTCGTAAATATTAGAGGCATATATTTCACTGATTTATCACTTTAAATCCTTCTTCAATCGTAGTTAGTAAACAAAGAAACGCAAACGCTTGTTATAATATACTCTATGCACACTCAGATATATATCGGCAATGGTGGAAGCCATATTTCTAAGGTGAAGATCACACTATTAAAATCTGGAAACGATCATACATTATTCAAGACGCTTATTGTTGCTAGTTTATAGTAACTTCATGTCATCCCGTATTACGCTATCTGTAATAATCAGTTTGGAAAAACACATTATCTTCTCACATTTTCCCCGCAATTAAGCAAGTGACCAATTGAGAAAAGTGGACCTAAACACAAAACTTAAGTGACCAATTGATAATAAAACTCGACGAACACAGAAGATTTAACGTCGCTGCAATAAAACGAATATTCTGACATCACTGTGTATGTATCCTTCACTTGCCTTATTTGTTAAGGATTTAATATCATTGTTAACAAATTGATCGTTGGGAATAATAGATTCGGAAGATACGCGCTATGTCAGGTCTTGGTCATGGCTCACGTGTGTTAACCCATTTATGCCTAGTGGACTCTCCCATCCTTCTAAATTGAATCAATTTATTTCCAAAATTAGGGATGTCTAGTATATTTATTTCTATATTTAGAATATTTCTTACAGAAATTCCTTCAAGCAAACAACGCAGACCCAGATGAGACGCGGCGTCTCATCTGGGTCAACGCTGTTTGCCAAGGCCTTTTTTTCTCGACGCTAGGCATAAATGGGTTAATTGCCGCATTTGGCGGAACGTCATTTCCCTTCGGCAGTGGACCGTTTTGACATATTTCTCTTATCACACGTCCCGTCGGTCTAGGGCGACACACGTTTTTCATTTTAAAATTTCAGGCCAGTTGTTTGTGTTTTACTCGTTTAATAATTGTATTTTATGCCAGGAAATATAATGATTAATAATCCGTTTTTAATAATTCCGTGCAATTATAACAATATAATATATATTATTAAAAACATCGTTTAGGTCACGACATGATGATGATGGTTTGTTCAATGAAACAATTTATGATTCTTTTGTATCTTGTAATAAATCTGTTTTATTGAATTGGTTACGAATACACGTTTTATGTTTTAAATGTACCAAACAACTTAGGGATGACATTTCCGGGAACTTAATAATTTTTAGCTAAAATTGTATTATTATATTATATAAAGGTTACCAGGGGGTAATAAAACGTACATATTCAATTTAGTAGAGATTCACCTATGAATCATTAAAACGTTTTACAATCCTTTTAAAATTCATCATTAATCCCCAAAGCAAACCATTAAACGCTAAATTATGTTCAATGCCGCATGTGGTTCATTCTAACCTGATCGTTTAATGAACAAATACTTACGATACTATTGCTTCTATAAAGCGAACTTTCACCGCGTTAAATACATGCAAGACTAATTAGAAGTTTATACCGTTTATATAGAAATTTGACGAAAATGTCAATCAGTTTAAGGTAGCGCACCTCTAATAGGCACATATCCAAATATAATCTAAATAATTATTTTCTTAATCAGAATCATTTCACTGAACTACATGCAAATTTGTAGGTAGGCTTTCCATGCTTTTAAAAAAAATATACCGATTTTTTCAAAACCACCCCCACGCTAGGCTTTTGTCCAGTTTATTTTCACCCCTGGGGTATATAAAAGTTCCATAATTCATTCAAATTTCCAAATATGGGCATGCAGTTGGTGTGTACAGATGTTGTAAAGGTGTTTGAAGTTTAAACAAGATGAAATAAGTATTCTTTTACAGACATTTATTTTTTACAAATTTTTATCTATGGAAGAGCGCCATGAAATGTAAGTGATTTCAGCCAAGTAAAAATTGGGTCGGTTAAAAACAAAGTGTCATAAAATTCAAAATAGTATCATTTAAGTCATATTTTAAACTTAGTTTTTATAGAAACACTATATACAGCAAAAATACCAAGAACTAGACAGATTTACCGTTTACTTTTTGAAATAAAAATAAAAATGCAACATGCATGGTTCGTATTTTCAACAGTAAATCACCCAATTTCGCCATAACGTTGTTTTAATTTTAATAATTGAAGAATGTGCATAAAAATTGCAACATATTTAACAATAAATATAGCTTATATGCCATATTAAATCAAATTACGTTAGAAAATAAATAAAACGCGTCGCAAAAAAAGTATACGTCGTCGGCAGAATTCGAACCTGCGCGGGAATATCCCAAAAGATTTCTAGTCTATCGCCTTAACCACTAGGCTACGGCACCTAATAGTAGGCTCTTCAACCTTCGAAGAAATCGCGGGAAATCATTAGAGGTGCGCTACCTTAAATGTGTAAAATCACTTGTGTTAATTTTTACTCTTTGCTGAGAACACATTTCATGGTTTTACCATTTAAAGCAAACGAATTGCATACTAGTGATGCTTTTTATAATTGTTTTGATATCATTTGTAAAT
This sequence comes from Dreissena polymorpha, assembly GCF_020536995.1. Classification (NCBI taxonomy): domain Eukaryota; kingdom Metazoa; phylum Mollusca; class Bivalvia; order Myida; family Dreissenidae; genus Dreissena; species Dreissena polymorpha. Next base: position 162,168,393 of record NC_068355.1, read on the forward strand.
AACTCCCGGTTTTATAGGTCACAAACATCAACTCATGTTAAAATCGAAACAACAAATTCATAGTGCAGCGTAACCTCCCGCCTAAAGGTAGACAATGCATGCACAAGTAAAATATTTCCTGACCTGGAAGGATTCCTTGTTTGCAACTATTTCGTATTGTATGCACATCGACAGAAAGTTATACATTACTGAACTTTGTATATATGGTTAATATTTAAAGAGCTTAATACAAATGAAAAATGAAGATTTTATATCATATAAAATACGTTGTGTAAAGCGGTGGTAGATACAAGATAAAGCTTAGATCGGAACCATTCATATATCATAGAGGAGGCTTCCGAATCAACCGAGGTTGCGCAGATTCCAAAAAGGCTCCTCTTAATACGAAGATGTATACTTGGCGAGCGGATGAATCAATCATTAATTTGTACAGCTTGTAAATAAGCTCAAAGTGTTGTGAACTTACTGTTTCAATTCGCATTCCTTTCTCTGTAATTCTTTCATCATACATCAAATTAAACAATGTTCCACCTTAGTGGAAAATGTGATTTTCGTTTCAGTCGCAAGTGTTCTTTCCGTGATTTAGATGTGCGGTTAATTCATCATGAAGTTAGTAACACGTCTTTGTCACTAAATGAATGAGTGTTCAGGCCCAGTCCGTCAAAGAATGAAGGGACATTTCGTAATTGTGCAACAACTATTCCCTGAATATATTTCCTAATGTAATAAATTATATAAAATACTATAAAATTAAGTAACATATAAAGATAAAGGTTGAATATGCCTAAGCTTTCATGTGGATTAAATTTCGTGACATTTGGGAACAAAATAATTCATTCTTAAGAACGTCTAATCATATTTAAAACGATATACAAGTGACATTCCTATACATGATTGGACACTTTATATACACGCAAGTTTCCAATCAAACGGTCCATAACTTTGTTCGTACGTGTATGTTTGAATTTATTATCATATGTCAAATATGTGAATATTCTGTCTTGCATGCCAATGTGGAGTAACTTTGCACTCGTTAATTCATGCGTCATGTCGAATATTACTGAAAAATGTCTGTTTCAATTTTAAATGTCAGAAACGAGCGTCAGTTACGTGTATAACGCAGAGCAATGTAATGGAATTAAGTTAATTGATGTAAAAAAATAAATGATCAAACAGTGTGCATGCGATACTGCAATGGTTAATCATTATAAATGATTTCTACCGGTTAATATTATTAAATTGGCCATACTGGTCTACTAACAAAGTACGACATTTTGTATTAAATAAATTGATGTCTACAGATTGCTTATTAATTAACACATACACGCAAGGTCTATTTTTTTGCAAATAAAATTACATTTCATTTGACACAGACTGTATATTAAGCGTTGGGTTACATGTCTACTTTTTGATGAAAGAAAGTTCCAACATTTGAGATAATCATTGAGAATAACTGATTCTACGGTCATGTCTTTTCGGATTTTTGTGTTGGTAGGAAAGTCGTTAACAAGTTAGCAAAAGCATATGGGAACGAGGTTTTCGAATCGTTCATAAATGAAGGACTTTATGATTTCATCAGTTCCTACGAGATGCTTCAACATATACGTCATAGCTTAAAATACGTCATGCACCTGAAATATTTTGCTATTGCTTCACATTACAATTTTATTTATATTAACAACATACATAGTTTTTTTTAAGTCCGTGCTAATCTTCAAGATTTGAAAACAGAATACCACCAAAAACACCATAGAGCTTAATTCGTGTGTATTTAATAAAACAAAAAATATATAAAGCAAGTTGTTTATGTGGCAAAATATCCTTCCTCTTCATGGGTGAAAATCCCTTGGTATACGGTATAAGCATTTACAATAATACAGTGTAGGGTAATTGTTTGTATATGCACTGCAATCTCCTCATTGATATCTATACACCCACAATGTTTCATGATGAAATCTTGTAGCGTATCTTAGATATAGCTTTGAAAAGTTACATCATACACAAACAAGAAAGGGCAATAACTCTCTCTAAGAAAGTGTAAGGTTATTGTTATTGTGCATGGCATTGCTTCCAATTGAACACGCCCATGATGTTGCATTTGGACATGTTGTATCTTATAGGAAATATAGCCCTTATTCCCAACATACAAAGAAAGGACAATAGCTATTATTTAACAAAGTGAATGGTTATGTATTTTTTTAATATTGCACTTCTCTTCATTAATATCAATACACCCATGAAGTTTCATGCTGAATTAAATATGGATGTTATTTGAGATGATGCCCTACACAGTTTCATCAAATAAAAAACAAAAAGCAATAACTCTTATAAAAGAAAGTGTGGGGTTATGGTTCTTGTGCACGGCACTTCTCCTAACCCTATACACTTTTGAAGTTTTATGTTAATATCTTGTATAGTCTTAAAACGTTTTGTGACGGACTGACGGACGGACGGACAATGTTAATTCATAACCCTCCGCCTTTGGCATAGGATAACAAACTAAAACGACGCAATTAATGCAGTCAAAACTTCTTCACTTAACTCATTTATGCCTATCGTCTAGAAAAAGGGCCTTGGCAAACAGCGTAGACCCTGATGAGGCGCCGCATCATGCGGCGTCTCATCAGGGTCTGCGCTGTTTGCTTTGAGGAATTTCTGTAAGAAATATTCTAAATATAGAAATAAATATACTAGACATCCCTAATTTTGGAAATAAATTGATCCAATTTAGAATGATGGGAAAGTCCACTAGGCATGAAACGCAGTCAGCAACGTATAGGTTTACCATACACCACATCCACCACTTAAATTGTGTCACAGGTATCACTTTAATTCAGTTGTATTTACACTACCAGAAGTACAAAATACGACATGATTTGAAAGCTCATTACTGCTATGTTCATTTACGCTATAGAACGGATCTGGGATTGGCCAAGATAAATTTCAACTACGCCCCATGTTAATGTTAAAAGACTTATTTTGATTCATCCATAATAAAAAAAACTTCAAAGCGATATTTGTCAAATGACAAACAAGAATCAAGTGCGCTGGTGTTTAAAATTTTCGCCTACAAAATCAAGAGCCAAATGATGTATTCACCAGACTGTATGTCTCCTCCAAAATCTAGAGAAGTAAGGAAAATGAATTGATATAATGTATACTAAAATTTTTTTGCACGTTACCGTCATAGAAAACATGTGATGGTTTTAAAGGGATCTTTTCACGGTTTGGTAAATTGACAAAATTGTAAAAAGTTGTTTCAAATTCGCAAATTTTCGGTTAAGTTATAATATTTGTGAGGAAACAGTATTACTGAACATTTGCCATGGTCTTATATAGCCATTATATGCATCTTTTGACGATTTAAAAACCTAAAAATTATAAAGCGTTGCAACGCGGAACGATTGCTGCGGGCTACTTTTTTTTCCTTTTCTAAATTTTATTTTTGATTTTTTTACTGGAGCTTTTAGAATTTAATGTTTGCATTTATCAAATATAAAGCATTTAATTACAAACTTCAAAACATGCCAAAATCTGTGAAAAGGCCCCTTTAATAAAAATCGAATATTCTATTCATGTTTCTGAAAGGTAGTTATTAAGTATCATTGTAATCCATTCCGAATGAATTCTTTGATTAACATCACCTCGCGAACTCAACGTTTTTTTGAAGAGATTTGTTTACAGTTTTCCAAAACAACTAAATCATTTTCTCAATTTCGAAAAGACCATGGGAGCGTTCTTTAGATCTCCCCACAAAGACACCAAGTACTGGTTCTAGGCAAAGGAAACGGACTCGAAAGCGTTGATATAAGCATTAGGCTTTCGATGACATCGAGCTCAAATAAATAGGTTTAAACTGAAATTAGTACAAAAATAAAGATTTACAAGGCTTTTCATCGATAACTGGCGTAATATGAGTAATACTAAGCATAGCTTTTAAAATACCTAGAAACTTTGAAAAAACCTGAACAGTCAGATTGTTACGGGCTTGGTTTTGGCTTTCGTGTATGTCTGGTTCGAATACCGGTCTGATAATATTTTTATTAATTTTGTTTTTTGAAACACATGTTATTGTAAACTTAATTTGAATACGCATATGAAAGTGTACGCACTGAGAGACGTATTTATCAAAATAATTTAGTAAAAAATATAAAAGTTATCTTATTTAACTAATTCTAAAACAAATTAAGACGCACACGCCTACTAAGTGACGTTGCATTTGTATTAGTATACATACATACAGGTACACATAAAAAGCTCGTACGTGTCATTACCAAAATAACATTTTGCTCAGAAATACTTTCTATTGATTATATGACAATACAGCTGCAGAATATTAACCATGAGCAGATTGTGATAAAAGTGTATCGCATATATTCTGTTCCCGTTTATTTGGGTTAATCTGCATGTATATTTACGAAACGCAGTAACTCAGTGTAAAACATGATTGCGTAATAGCCTAATTAAGAATCCGCATTTACTTTCAGTGGAATATCGTATGATTTCTATGTATGGATTTCTAATGTATTGCCAGTGATCCATATGTTATCACAGTACACTTACCAAGAGGGTCTTGAATCATAAATGTTCCCGGCGTCTTGGATGAGGGAATGATATCGAATGTAACAAAAACGCATCGGTTGTCTTTCCTGCACATGAAAGCAATAGCGTACGTGCTACAAAGACATGTACATGTACATATACATCTCGCAGTGTGCTGCAAGGTGTGCACATATCTGTCAGTAGTTTGAAACAACGATGAATTAACTAAATTAACTTTTTAAAAGTTACTGTTTGACTTTAAGCTATTTTGTGTCACATTTATCACTTTCCCGTATTTTGATATTTCTAACTCGGGCGGTGGGCGGCCACCTGTTGTCCTGCATTTGATATTCAGATTTCCGTTGATATGTTCTGATATTAATTGCGGAGTCGATGATTCCTCTGGAAACAATACACATACATTTTTTTAACGTATGGCATACCAAAGTCATTGATAGTTTAACTACATAATTCAGATGATTTTAATAGTTTAAACCATTACATAGTGGAATTGAAAAAAAAAACAAATATTAATAGTAAAATGCGTTTATTCCCTTTGACAATCAAAATAATGCACGTTCTCACTGGTAATGTATAGTGTTGCTTCAGAATAGGTTTAAGTAGGCTTTCCTGGTAGTCCGACTTTGCATCTAATAGTGGATAAATGATCGTCCTCTCTTACTGTGTAGCCACGTGCCTGAAAAATGTCATCGCTTCCCATTCTCTGGGCTTGTATTTGAATATTCGTTCCGATGTGGGAGGTGACATTACTGTTGTCTAACATCCCTCGGATTCGGCAGCTTGCCATCAGAAGAACGTTGGCTTCAGAAAATACACATGGGTGAGTGCATTCTGGTAGTTCCGCGGTGCCCTCAAACATCGTGTTTTTTTTAAACCTTGATTCGGAACAGAAACACGAGCCTATATTATGATATTATAGTATGAAAAAAAATTGTTTTGTTTAACATTAACTGAACAGACATATTATATCATTTAATGTGCTTATACATAAACTGAAAGAAAACTCATACAGAACAATAACACAAATGTATACAGATGTATAGAGATAGCAAAAAAAAATGCATTCGCTTACTCTACAGTTCATTTAACTGTTTGCAGTTAACAGTTTTGGATCCACCTAAATAAAACGCATCTTTTCTAACTAAGACTGTGCTAAAAAAATATTCGACACACTTAGCGTCTGTGAATCTATATTTATATGCCGAAACAATAGGCTAGAAATTAATAAATGATATTTGCTTACATGTCCTTATTATTTTAATCAAAGTACTGACAGTACTGGTGTGACGATGCTTTTGAAGAGGATGGATATAAACGCATCAATTAAAGTTTATCTTAAATCACCACAATTGTGTATGTGGGTACGAACATTACGAAAAAAAATTGGGTACGAAAATTTTGGGTACGAAAAAAAAATTGGGTACGAAACAAATTTGGGTACGAAACATTTTGGGTACGAAAAAAAATGTGGGGGTATGGGGAAGTAGTACCCGTGGGGAACTTGACCCATTCAGCGAAACTGGGAGGCGGGTTACATTCTCGATCAAATCTAACAAGCTGGGAGGCGGGTTACATTCTCGATCAAATCTAACAAGAAATATCTTTAAAAAGATAATCAGTGTGTATTTTTCTGTACCGCTTTTCGTAAAAACTTTCTATTACAATAAAATGTTTGTGGGTTATTAAAATAACGTTTAAGCTGATATATACAAAACATGACATGATCGTTAATAACACATGTACATCATACCCTATCTTTATTTCATTGTTTACGTTCTTAATTTAATAATGTTATATGTACGGACGTGATTTCACATATGGCGTACCATGAGGATCTAAAGTCAGGAATTCTTCCTAAGGAAGATATAAATCTTTCTAATGAAGATTTAAATCTTCCTTAGGAATAATTAATTCTTCCTTAGGAATAATTAATTCTTCCTAAGGAAGATATAAATCTTCCTTAGGAAGATTTAAATCTTTCTTAGGAAGAATTCGTGACTTATGACCCTTTTAGCCGCGTAATCTTAATTCTTCCTGTGAATTTCGAATTCTTCCTAAGGAAGATTTAATTGTTCCTACACATGTTATAACCAATCAATGTTCTGCTAAAAATAACAACCAATCAAAATACGCGTTACATTTCACGCGCGCTATATGTTCCTACGAATTTTGAATTCTTCCTAAGGAAGATTTAATTGTTTCTGCGAATATTATAGCCAATGAAAATATGAACGAAGTTCGGCGCTAAATTATGCAATTGTGTCAGGAATGGATCGATATTCGCCACAGCTCGATATTCGGGACCAGTGCCGAATGTCGATGTCAGAACTGGCTCGATATTCGGTCCAGCTCGGTATTTGGGACTAGTGCCGAATGTTGATTTCAGAGCTAGCTCGACATTCTCCCCAGCTCGGTATTCGGGACTAGTGCCGAATGTCGATGTCAAGGCTGGCTCTATATTCGTCCCAGCTTAATCTTCGGGACTAGTGTCGAATGTCGATGTCAGAACTGGCTCGATATTCGTCCCAGCTCGATATTCGGGACTAGTGCCGAATGTCGATATCAAAGCTGGCTCGATATTCGCCCTAGCTCGATATTCGGGACTAGTGCCGAATGTCGATGTCAGAGCCAGCTCGATAGTAGTCCCAGCTCGATATTCAAATGTCGATTGTCGATGTCAGCGCCAGCTTATACGCACCTATATCACGCTCGAATAATTCGATGTAAAACACAAAGACGAATATTGCAATCAAACTCGATGTTTTGTATATCGTGTTTAAAACATACTGTGAATAAGACAGATAGCATTTGACTAATTGGTTTTGCAAGTCACAGTTATAACAATGCAGTTATATTCGATAATTACATTTTAAATAAAATCAATATATTTATGCGATTAAAACATAATTATATCACAATTGAGTGTATGAATACTGCTCATACATACTTAACCCATTTATGCTTAGCGTCTAGAAAAAAGGCATTGACAAACAGCGTAGACCCAGATGAGACGCCGCATGATGCGGCGACTCATCAGGGTCTGCGCTGTTTGCTTAAAGGAATTTCTGTTGGAAATATTTTAAATATAGAAATAAATATACTAGACATCCCTAATTTTGGAAATAAATTGATCCAATTAAGAATAATGAGAGAGTCCACTAGAAATAAATGGGTTAACTGCCAAAAAGCAGCATAGCATAATCTGCGCATCACATCAATATGTTGTACCACATGTTCTAACGCAAGATGGAGTTTAGTTACAATTACGTTAATTCATATTCAACATTTCGCAATGCATGTAACGATGCCTGGTTAGCAAGATCAAAGACTGCATCAAAAACAAAGTTAATTATGTTAATTACAGGAAAAGAGAAAATGGTTTCTGTGGTATTTAAATTAATGTTTTGCTACGTTGAATGCTTTTTTGCATGTCGAGTTTGCTATTTAAATCAATCAATGGAACATTGGAGATGAATGTTTACCTATTAACAATTAACCATTTTTAAAAGGTAAACGCTAATTTTTTCTGTTGTTATTCTGTTTGATTTAAAGAAAAGATGGATTTGGAAAAGACGTTGCTTTTTGCAATTTTGCATATTGCCTATTGCATAAAAAGCGGTTTGCTAAGAAGAGACTTTCTTTAAAGGGGCATTTCACAGATTTTGGCATGTATTGAAGTTTGTTTTTAAAGGCTTTATATTGATAAATGTTAACATTTGACTTAAAAAAACTCCAGTAAAATATCAAGAATACAATAAAAAGAAAAAGAAAAAAGTAAACCTCAACAGAGCTCGAACCACTGACCCCTAGAGTCCTGGAGTAAACGTCTACCCACTTAGACCACTCGGCTTGAAGTGCTCATATTATGAACAATTAATTTTATACTTTATATAAGCAATCCTCGTAGTTTCACAAAATGTAACGACAACAAAAGAACTCTCCAAATTATTCAATCGTTTCGCATTGCAGGGCTTTATAATTTTCAGGTTTTTAAATCGTCAAAGATGCATATAATGGCTATTAAAGAGTATGGTTAATGTTCAGTATTACTGTTTCCTCGCATATATCATAGCTAAAAAAAAATTTGCGAATCTGAAACTACTTTTTTAATTTTGTCAATTTACAAAAACGTGAAAAGGCTCCTTTAAACGAAAATTTTCATAAAAGTGGAAAGTGTCGTCCCTAGTTAGCCTGAGCGGACTGCACACGCCATCTGTGACGACACTTTACGCACATGTATTAAACCCCCTTTTTCACCCAAATATACCCGAAAGAGCTAAACAAATGGCGACAAAGGTCATGCATATCGCAAAAGCGCCGTCGTTTTGGCGGGTACATTTGTTGTTATTTCGTGTGTGAATGATTGCGCCCGCCTTCATACACAAACACGCATGAACGATATGGTAGAAATCAGCCTCCAACAACATGAATATAAATAAAACATTTTAACCCATGTATGCCTAGCGTCTAGAAAAAGGCCTTGGCAAACAGCGTAGACCCAGATGAGACGCCGCATGATGCGGCGTCTCATCAGGGTCTGCGCTGTTTGCTTAAAGGAATTTCTGTAAGAAACATTCTAAATATAGAAATAAATATATAAGACATCCCTAATTTTGGAAATAAATTGATCCAATTTAGAAGGATGGGAGAGTCCACCAGGCTTAAATGGGTTATTTGTAAACCACGATGTGATTGGTTGCCGTTCTCTTGCCACGCACTGAAACGTGAATGATGTAGTGAAAGATGTCCTCTATAAAGGACAACGCGGTCCCGTACACGTCATTATGAGAGTACAAGTGTTACGTGGTGTCTATCCCAAGGTAAAATTATCTTAATTTGATAAATAAACACATACTTATATTGTAAAATATAGAAAAGAACTGTGTTTGAATAGTTTACGTTCAATATTTTACTAAATGCTGTTCCTAAATAAAAAGTTTGCATTATGTGCGACCATAAATGATAGGTGTAGTAACATAACTTATCAATGTTCATACTGCTGTACCGAAATGAGAATTGCACTTAATTTCCGATTTTTCGACTATTTCATTGATTGTCACGAGTTAAAAAAATCTTATCGTGCACGTTCATTGGTGTAAAGCGCCTGGTTCGATCACACTCTTTGACTCTAGGACGCGCATTCGTGTCTGTTCTAAGCAATCATGGAAACTATTGTTAAACACAGACTTTACAATGGTCATCAAAGGATACGTACTTGCGCATACTATCTTTGTGTTCTGAACGTATGTCAAATGTACCATTGCGATGTTCTCACTTTTCTCATCGTTTTAAATTCTGTTTTTTTTCTCATTGGCTTTTTTGTAATATTTGATTCTATAAAAATTGTAAACGTGTTTCAATAAAACAAGGGTTGCAATAGTTTACCTAGTTTAATATATGAGATTACACAAAAACTGACCAGAAACGACTTTCTGGGGATTTAATGTTTTATTTTCAAAATGAATGATTCATTTCGTTTGTGACTGATTATTTTGAAAATTTACAGTGAAATATTGCAATTTATCACATGCTATACCGTGTTTCCTAAGTAATACAACCATTACATATTTATTTGTTTATTACACATGTGTAATACAACATTTTAAAGCGTTTGCATTGGCTTAGTTTTCGTTCATTGACCAATCGCATTGTGTTATTTTGCTGAAATAACGTTGCAACGTCAAATGACGTCACGAAATAACGTTCTGAACAGGTTTTTGGCAAACTAATGAAAAACGCAGCGGTGCGTGTTCACTCCATTCATTGAATGGTTCAATAGTAAAATCATTGATCAATGAAAAGTGACGTTCATTCATTATTAGTTAGTCGATGTTCAACCGTTACAGGTTACCTGTTACAGGTGATCTAATTTAATCCAAATAATAGAGTCATGGTAATTTTTAACTATCTTAATGCCATCTTTCATCATACAATTTCTTTCTTGAGTGTGCTTTCTTAACAACACCACTTCCTTATAAAAAACGTGTTTTTTTTATTATATTTTCTTATAATTTGAACTTGCTGATTATACTTCTCTATGGGTATAATGTCTATTTATTGACCACTATTTCAGATTGATTGCCACCCTCCTTTAAATAGTGTTTTAAAACTGCTGACATTAAAACTAATTCACAAATAACGCTTTACACTATAATTACCCTGCATACTGCAAAGACTAAGCGATCTCAGCATACAATTGAGTCGCGTTCTGAGAAAACTGGGCATAATGCATGTGCGTAAAGTGTCGTCCCAGATTAGCCTGTGCAGTTCGCATAGGCTAATCAGGGACGACACTTTCCGCCTACTTGATGATCGGTTAGGAGGGATTTCCTTGAAACTTCAAATACCATACAAGCGGAAAGTGTCGTCCCTGATTAGCCTGTGCGGACGGCACATGCTAATCTGGGACGACACTTCACGCACATGCATTATGCCCAGTTTTCTTGGAACGCGACACAATTCATAAGTTGTGGAATAAACACAATCGGCCGTATCCACACTCACACAACACGTGAAATGCTGATTTTTCAGACTGTCTTAAGTATGCTTTCATCAATAGTCCTAAATCAGGCATAATGTAGAATAATTTAGATTGTATCTTAGTGTTGAATCGAAAAATACACGATTTAAAGAAAAAAAGTAATTAGTCATTATAAAATATATATGTTTTTTAAGGAAGAGCATGCCATGACAATAACATTTTCCAATATTTGAAAGTCATTTAACTGTCCCTTCTTTTCAGAATGTTTGGCCTTGTCGTAGTTGCAGTTTTCTGTGTGTGTCACTCAAGTGCTCTATCTAACACCTGGCAGAATAGAATCAAGCAAAGACCGGCGCCCGTTGTACCGTTCAAGCTGGAATGGGTACGTTTCTTTTCGACTGTTATGACTTATGATATTGAATAGACTAAACGGTAACAATAAATACAAAAAGTAATACGTTCAATGGTGTATATGAAATTAAAAATCAAAGCGATTATACAAATACTAACAAGAAAAAAGAGAACAAAACAGTCAAATCGGTCAAAATATTGGTGTAGATGACGTCGTATTTTATTCGGTAAAGTATTATCGTAATAAGTTTATACTAACAGGATTAAATCATGTTAAAACTTAATTGTATATTAAATGCATGACGTTTCTGACGATAACGCTGGAGAAATAGCTTGCATGATACATTCAGTTCGATAAATGCGTTTCTGAATAAAAACATTTAAAATGCCGATAAAAAATTTTCATAACTAATTGAACCCATGTCAGACGTATTTAGTTTAAACCCATTTATTTTAGCTCGATTGCATCGAAAGCCTAAAGCTTAGAAACGCTCTCGAGTCCGTTTCCTGTGCTAGAACAAGTACTTGGTGTCTTTGGGAGAGATCTAAAGAACGCTCCCTCGGTGGGGATCGAACCCGTGAACTCCTCTCGCTAGGCGGACACCCTATCCATTACACTACAGTTTTTATAATTTCCGGATTGAATATTAAAAACAATTTTAAAATGTTTTAATTTATTATCCCCACGATCCAAATTGGAGCGGGGGGATCATGTGGTTATCTCTGCCGTCCGTCCGTCCGTTATGGCCACTATCTCCTCCTACACTATGGGCACTAGACCATTGCAACTTAAACACATGGTAGCTATGAGCATATGTGCGACAGTGCACTATTTGGAATTTTGATCTGCCCCCTGGGTCAAAAGCTGCGGCGTGGGAATACGCGTCGGCCGCGGCCGCGCCATTTCTAGTTTTTAGTATGTGTTTGTGAATTACGTTTGATGAAATAAACTGTTCCCTATTGGCAAAACCGGCCTTGATTTCCATTGAGTCCAATATCATTTTTAATCTCTTTTTATAAAAATACATCACTGGTACAGCCTCTTTTAGACCGCATACCACTTGTTATGTTCAAACTGACAAACTCAAGCAAAAAGATGAACTTGTCATGTGTACTTGTTGGATCTTTTTTTCCAAAAAATATTCCCTTCCAAATTGCATCGTTTTTTTCAGTACCTTGGAAAATGGTTCACACAATCTAGACAAGAACCCTGCAGTTGGAAGGGGTCTTCTGACTTTGAAAACATGGAGCTTAACTTTGTACTGGACCCTAAGAAAAATCTTCTTTACGATCACTCCATATGGAAGTAAGTTGAATGTAAAAGAACCATATATTGACAATTGATTTGCTTCAAAAAGTCTTCAAATTGCATTCAAATAGTAATTTAATACTTATATATAGCGTGAAAATAAGTTTGGTTGGATAATATTACAATAGCTAATTTATCATACAATGCGTTTTATTGCTAAATACGTTTTGCTGAGCTGCACTTTGTATTTAACGCTAAGAAAATCTTTACGATCGCTCAATATGGAAGTAAGTTGAATATGCAACATTACCGGATATTGTTAATTGATTTAGAATGAAAATAACATTAAAGAAGTACTCATATACTGAGTTATAGCGTGGACATACGTTTGGATACTATTACATAAACTTATTTATCGCAAAATGCGTTTAATTCTTGTAAGACGTCTTCATGAAAATCCAATGACACACACCAAGTTATTTTATACGATATTTTATGTTTGGGTGGAGGGCGATGCTTGACCAAGTTAAGAAAATAACATATGGTATCAAAACAACTGAACACTACAAGATGAAGAACATGTCATAAGAAGGAAACATATACAAAACACATCGTAGTAAAACATTTATTCCGTGATAAATTCATTATTTACTATTTCAACATTACTGTTTCTTGCCATAAGGGCATATATTGTAGTCGAGACTTGCTTTTAAACCTCTTCATCTATGCAAATAAAGTTTCGTGACACGAACATCTCATATTTAAATGTCTTATGTGATTGACAGAAAATTTATATATGATGAACAATATGGGTATGAAAACATTATCATAGTTTTGACGTAAATACTTGATTGTCACTCAACGTGTTCGTTATTTTGCATTTGTAGACTGTATTAACTTTGTTGTGTTTGCAGTGACGGCACTGATAACAACCTTTCGAAACGTAAACACATACATACACTAAACATAATAAGAAAAAATAAACAACAAAATAGCTTGAAGTCAAACAGTTACTTTTAAAAAGTTAATTTAGTTAATTCATCGTTGTTTCAAACTACTGACAGATATGTGCACACCTTGCAGCACACTGCAAGATGTATATGTACATGTCTTTGTAGCACGTACGCTATTGCTTTCATGTGCAGGAAAGACGACCGATGCGTTTTTGTTACATTCGATATCATTCCCTCATCCAAGACGCCGGGAACATTTATGATTCAAGACCCTCTTGGTAAGTGTACTGTGAAAACATTTGGATCACTGGCAATACATTAGAAATCCATACATAGAAATTATACGATATTCCACTGAAAGTAAATGCGGATTCTTAATTAGGCCATTACGCAATCATGTTTTACACTGAGTTACTGCGTTTAGTAAATATACATGCAGATTAACCCAAATAAACGGGAACAGAATATATGCGATACACTTTTATCACAATCTGCTCATGCTTAATATTCTGCAGCTGTATTGTCATATAATCAATAGAAAGTATTTCTGAGCAAAATGTTATTTTGGTAATGACACGTACGAGCTTTTTATGTGCACATGTATGTATGTATACAAATACAAATACAAATGCAACGTCACTTAGTAGGCGTGTGCGTCTTAATTTGTTTTAGAATTAGTTAAATAAGATAACTTTTATATTTTTTACTAAATTATTTTGATAAATACGTCTCTCAGTGCGTACACTTTCATATGCGTATTCAAATTAAGTTTACAATAACATGTGTTTCTAAAAACAAAATTAATAAAAATATTATCAGACCGGTATTCAACCCAGACATACACGAAAGCCAAAACCAAGCCCGTAACAACCTGACTGTTCAGGTTTTTTCAAAGTTTCTAGGTATTTTAAAAGCTATGCTTAGTATTACTCATATTACGCCAGTTATCGATGAAAAGCCTTGTAAATCTTTATTATTTTACTAATTTCAGTTTAAACCTATTTATTTGAGCTCGATGTCATCGACAGCCTAAGGCTTATATAAACGCTTTCGAGTCCGTTTCCTTTGCCTAGAACCAGTACTTGGTGTCTTTGTGGGGAGATCTAAAGAACGCTCCCATGGTCTTTTCGAAATTGAAAGAATGATTTAGTTGTTTTGGAAAACTGTAAACAAATCTTTTCAAAAAAACGTTGAGTTCGCGGGGTGATGTTAATCAAAGAATTCATTCGAAATGGATTACAATGATACTTAATAACTACCTTTCAGAAACATGAATAGAATATTCGAATTTTATTAAAGGAGCCTATTCACAGATTTTGGCATGTTTTGAAGTTTGTAATTAAATGCTTTATATTTGATAAATGTAAACATTAAATTCTAGTATAAATTCTAGTATACTAATTTAAGTATACATTATATCAATTCATTTTCCTTACTTCTCTAGATTTTGGAGGAGACATACAGTCTGTTGAATACAGCATATGGCTCTTGATTTTGTAGGCGACATACAGTCTGGTGAATACATCACTTGGCTATTGTTTTTGTAGGTGACGTACAATGTGGTGAAAACGTCGTTTGGCTCTTGCTTTTGTAGATGACGTACAGTCTGGTGAATACGTCATTTGGCTCTTAATTATGTAGGTGACGTTCAGTCTGGTGAATATGTCATTTGGCCCTTGCTATTGTAGGTGACGTACAGTCTGGTGAAAATGTCGTTTGGCTCTTGCTTTTGTAGATGACGTACAGTCTGGTGAATACGTCATTTGGCTCTTGATTTTGGAGGCGACAAACAGTCGGATGAATACATCATTTTGCTCTTGATTTTGTAGGTGACGTACAGTCTGGTGAATACGTCATTTTGTTCATGCTTTTGTAGGCGACACACAGTCTTGTGAATGCGTCATTTTGCTCTTGCTTTTGTAGGTGACGTTAAGTCTGGTGAAAACGTCATTTGGCTCTTGATTTTGTAGGCGCGTACATTCTGGTGAATACGTCATTTTGCTCTTGCTTTTGTACGCGACACGCAGTCTTGCGAAAACGTCATTTAGCTCTTGCTTTTGTAGGTGACGTTAAGTCTGGTGAAAACGTCATTTGGCTCTTGTTTTTGTAGGCGACATACAGTCTGGTGAATACGTCATTTGGCTCTTGTTTTTGTAGGCGACATACAGTCTGGTGAAAACGTCATTTGGCTCTTGATTTTGGAGGCGACATACAGTATGGTGAATATGTCATTTGGATCTTGATTTTGTAGGTGACGTACAGTCTGGTGAATATGTCATTTTGGCCATCGACCCGAATAAATTCGTCGTCGAATGGGGCTGTACAAAAGTGTCCTCCGTTGGACAGAGATGTGACGACCCATGGGTATCTGTGCATACTCGTGAGCGATTTCCGTCGCCTAAAGTGTTGGCCAAAATTGATCTGGCGCTTATGAGGACCGTCGGCGTCCGTCTGGCGGAACTCCCTCGGTTGAGTCATGCCAACATGCGTAAGTTCATCTTCTATTACTTGTTTAAATTTTATCAAACAGTCAAAATATATAAAGAGTGAAAAAACATCAGTTGATATATGAACATCATATCTAGGTTATAAGCCCGCAACAAGGCGTGATGCTGTTCTATTTACAAATTTAACAAGGTATTATTCTAAGATGACATTTTTTCCGAATGCCGATGGGTTGTAAACAATCGTAAACGCTAAAATAAAGATTTCTTTTTTAAGTGACACACGTTCGTGTTTCGAAAACGTTTGAAGTGTTAACATTAATGTTGCTCTGTATGTATACAATTTTATTTATAAAAGATTTCATATTATTCCTTATCCAAACTCATCTCGACATGTTTCATTTTCGTTATTATAAAATTGGTTTCGACTTTGGTTGATATTTAGTTTGCAGCTTTGTATTTTGTGTATGTGTTGTTTCTTCTTAGCTTGCGTTCTTGGCCAAGGGAAATTCGCAGCATCTGACTTCCTGTAAGGATCTGTATACACCACGTGACTTCCTCTTAAGTTTCTGTCGGAACTTGAATAGGCAAACGATATGTATAAAGTCTTAAGTAATAATAATAAACAAATGCAACGGTTTCTTAAATTACACAGAAAACATATTACTTTTACCAAGACAATTTGTATGATATTGTTTATTACGCATTAAACGTTTACGATTAATGAGCTTGCACGAGTATAGCAGTAATAAATACGGCGTTCCTCGGTTACTTGTTCATTTTCAGTATTTTATTGTATATGCACATATTTATAAGTGAAGTTCTGTTGTAAGAGACACATTATACATTTAAAGTACAAATCGCACAATTTCGTTTAAATGACAATGATTACTGCTACAGCTGCCACTCTGCTCCTTTTAAATTAACTGTGCCTCATTATTAATTGTGTGTTGACAATCCCTATTGTTTATCAGGTATACCTACTTATCTTGTACACAGTACTCAGGATATAATTCTTGTGCAAGAACGTGTGTTCTATACGTTTCGAAGTTGTATTAGGTTCAGTTACACTCGCTATTCCATTGAACATGTAGGTACAGTAGTACATGTATTTCACTTCCTGTTTTGCACATAAAGAAATCAATAATAAATCGCCAATCAGATGTTTAAAAATATGATGAATTATTGGTACACAAAAGCAAATAACATGTGTTCGTAAAATATATCGTCTAAAAGATACATAAGTTCAGCAATGCGGACGTTTAATGCTCACCGTGCAGTTCGTATGAATGATCGTGTGAGTATTTTATTCTCCTCGAATGTAAAGAATACGACAATAACCTATCAGAATTGTTAAATTTTATATATCGAAGTATTCCGACCAATCCAATTGCTTTCCAAATTTATGTAATGGAATGATAATTAATCAACGAGCTGTTACAAATATTAAAAACCATTAATGTTTTCGAATACTATTCTTTGTATTCTTAACGAATTAAATGGACTTGTTAATAGATTTTTGTATTTTTGAAAAAAAAATCTCTTAACAAGTAAACTGACATACGTGTTATGTTTTTAATTTGAATATTGATTGTTTCTGCTTGCTTGAATATATATTGTGTTATTTAAGTTATCTATAATAAGCGGTCTGAAAATTGTCATTTTTTCCAAATGTTAAATGTCTCTTGAAACGAATGTCGTTCAGTGTTAACAAGCATGCAAACGGTCTGAATGATGCCAAAGGATATAATAAAACGAAATTGCATCAACATGATAAAGCATCGACTTTATTACATGAACTCACATTTTGCAGCTTTCAAATATAAAGTAATATTTGCTGGGTTATAAGGCGTTAGCAAATTGTTGTTTCCACTATTTTATTTTATTGTTTTGCACTGACCCTTAAATGTTTTTGCTATTTCCAATTTTGCTAAATTCACTTAACTATTCTGTTTTTTATCATGGGGTAGCCGTACATATTTACTAATTTTAACATAGAATTACCTAAAATTAACTTGAATTACCTAAAAAAACAATGTCTATTAGAGATTGTGAAGATTTCTGCACGTCATTGCGTATTTTTATTTAATTAGAAATCCTTACGAAATGTTCATGACTCAGAAAATTTAGCAAGCCTGTTCACCTATTTTTGTGGCGATAAATAACAACAAATAAAAGCGTTGGCTTGAATTGATTTTTTTTATCAAAAGCGGTATACAATGTTACATTTTAAACACGAAAGATCATGACCTTGTGAGTTCGAAGAAGATTTGCATAATTTTGACATCTACTTTGCTGCATTAAGCTAACGCAGATTACAACGCTTTGAATACCTTTAATGGAACGTCATCAATAATTCATTTGAAGATCGGGAGCTGACGTCGTTTGAGTGAAGTTTACAACGCACATGCGCCTTAGCATTCGACGAACAAATATCATATATTATTATTACTTATCATTAGCACAGTGTGTTCTGGCGATCTTTATAAACACCTTGTTAACATTATACTACACACGGAAACGAGATCTAAATCTCAATAATCGCAATATGCGCACAATCTATTCATACTGTGCTCAAGTAATTTTGAGAGTAAATATAGTCCATGTTAATGTCTTACAAAATAATGTTCTTGATTCGGTAGCTCGCAAGTTATTGAGGTTTCAATCGCATCGTTTTATGTTGTATCATAATTAGCTGAACAAATTCATAAGCATTTTTAAATTGAACCATTAAACTTATTTTGAGAACAGTACTAATTTCATGTAAAAGGTTAATCTTTAAATCCCTGATTTAAACGAGTGAGTTTATGCTTTGTTTCATATGAAAATCTATAGCTTTTCTCATCCTTCAACCTAAATGCTAGAATTTGATCTAGTTTCGAACAATTGTATTCTTCGAATCCCGGCAAAGTATTAATACTAACAATAACCTACTTTAACAAAATGTTGACAAAAAGCGTTTACTTGCTCAGATAATACCGTCACACTTTAATGACCCGCGATATGCGAAAATGGATCTTATACGATATTTTTCCAGCCTTGCTTATTTTTTGAAAACCTGCGCATATTAAAAATAAAGTTCAATAAATATTTATTATTTTTTATTATCATAATGATAATCACATTAACGACACATATTAAATACATATTACATGCATATGTTGAAATTTATATATTTAAATGGTATAATCCCCAATCTAAATTTACCCATTTTATCGAAATACGTAACATTAATCGAAATGTGTCTGAATTCAACTAAATGACCTTATTGGCGAATGAACGCGCTTGTATATAAGTATAGAACGCGCTTGTATATTAGTATAAAACGCGCTTGTATATAAGTATAGAACGCGCTTGTATATATAGGATCTGGCACGAGTTGTCATATCATACCATATTTTATTTAACGAGTTCAAGAATTTTGTTAGTAAGCGAGCCTTTGGCGAGCTAACTAACGAATTTCCTGGACGAGTTTAATAAAATTTGGTATGATATGACAACGAGTGTCAGATCTTTTTTATCACATGCTTTTAAATGAGCAAATTAAATAAATATTTGTGCAAACATAATGATACATCCCGAATGTTGTTTACATTTCGTGACGTCATTTGACGCATTGCAGCTAAATAACAATATGCGATTGGTCAATAAACGAAAACTAAGCCAATGAAAACGCTTAAAAATGCTGTATTACACATGTGTAAAAAATATGTAATGGTTGTATTACATGGGAATCAGGGTATAGCATGTTATAAATATGTATAGAACCTACTTTGGCAGCTGGGTGTTAGACCCGTCAACCGCCCAGTAGGAGAGCAAGTATGCGTGAGATCACCAAACGCGCGTGTGTGGCCTCACATGTGTACGTCACGTGACCACCGACCGACGTGGATGAGACGCTCTCAGTAGCGTGGATGACGTTAACTGGCATAGGACATGACATATCTGACACATAAAATAAATATGTTTCTATGTCATTATTAGTTTGCCATTCTCATATAAACGGCACATGTTGTTCTATTTATAAGGAAAACGTATAGTTGTTAAAATTAACATTTAACAACGAAAAATGTGCGCTTAAAAAGTATTGTAACCGTTTTTCGTTTCAAACCTTAAACGCAATAATGTTTATTTCCTTTATTAAAAAAATAGGGACTAGTGTCGAATGTCGCTGTCAGAACTAGCTCGATATTCGACCCAGCTCGATAATCGGGACTAGTGCCGTATGTCGATGTCAGAGCTGTCTCGACATTTACCCAGCTCGATATTCGGGGGTAGTGTCGAATGTCGATGTCAGAGCTGTCTCGACATTCGCCCCAGCTTGAAATTGGGGACTAGTGCCGAATGTCGATGTCAGAGCTGGCTCGACATTCGCCCCATGTCGATGCCAGAGCTTGCACGATATTCGTCCCACTCGATATTCGGGACTAGTATCGAATGTCGATGGCAGATCTGGCTCGATATTCGTCCAAGCTCGTTATTCGGGACTAGTGCCGAATGTCGATGTCAGAGATGGCTCGACATTCGCCCTAGCTCGATATTCGGGACTTGTGTCGAATGTCGATGTCAACGCTGGCTCGACATTCGCCCCAGCTCGATATTCGGGACTAGTGCCGAATGTCGATGTCAGAGATAGCTCGATATTCGTCCCAGCTCGATATTCGAATGTCCATTGTCGATGTCAGTGCCAACTTCACGCACCTTATAATATCTTCCTGTGATTTCAGAGTTGAACGTTTTGTCACAGTACTCTTTTGATCTGCTCTTGGTTGATGGCAATACGAGCGTTAAGTACGTTACATAGTTGAATGTGTATATATTTTCCTTCTGCTATGAATTAAACTTTAAACTTAAAAAATGGCTCGCACAGGGAGTCAAGAAGAAATTTCAACAATCTTTTTTGAGCTTCTTCTTAACGCAATCGAAGATTTCATTGAACGTAACTGTACTCAGAATCGCATGGCTAAATATCTGTTATCACCCACTGAAGCATTAACGTATGTTCATTTATTTTCAGAAATAAAGATTATAGCATAAGTCTTACTTTTATAAACACCTAGACACATCCATAATGCAAAACACTAGCATACTTATATACATATAATAAAGTTTAGAACTTATGATAGAAGTTCATATTGTGATGTGTTGATCATCAAAAGAGTGCCGATTGATAATTAAATAAAATCGGTTACACATATGTTCGTGAATTTTAAATGCTGATTTGCATTACTTATTTTTTTATTTGGCAATACCTTAAGTAAAATAATTGCGTTCGCCAGCCAGTTTTCAAATGTCGACCTTAATACGCACTTGCACTGATTCAGGCTATTTTCAAGAGAAATGTCCGGAAAAAAATTGAGCGATCCTTTTAAGGCAAAAAATTACTGACATTTTAACAATAAACACTGAGGATGACTACTAGACGAATGAGAAAATATGCATAGCGGAAGATAATAACATAGACAAAAATCTGCTCTTTTCAGTCATTCTTTAATAACTTAGAAGTTCGCTAGTTGTTTCGTCTATATCACGAAACGAAAGTCGGATATTTAGTACATGGCGCGATTGGTTTGAAATTTATAAGCGATATACTCAGTTGTATTCGGAAACCATCAAACTTTGTTACGGACTATCCATGACAAATCTCGGATATGTTTAATTTTTTTTTTCTTGCTGTATTGTGGGATTATCATGTGTACGCTAGTGGGCAAGGTTTGTTACAAAACATAATAAGTTCGCCATGTCGTAATTGATGTGTCCGCTTAGCCATACATTGATAGGTCTTTGTTATAGACCCAGGAAACGGACTCGAGGGCATTTCTATAAGCCTGATGCTTTCGATTGTCAAATAATGATGAGAAATTGGGTGAAATATTTGGGTTTTCTTTATGTACGAAATATTGACAAGTATATCAGTAGCGAGTATGCAAACATATCGTTTATCGTTTATTCTTATGACTTTATTCTTACGATAGAAATTAAAAAGGATAATATGTATATTCAAATAATGTATATATGCAATGTTAAGATAAAGTCTGAACAATTAATAATGGGAGGTATTTACAAAACTAAGACCTGGTTAAGATTTATTTAAAGTAGCAAACACACTCAGGGTGGGGTATAATTGGAATCAATAACATGGAAAGTCAGACCTGATTAAATTTCAAATAAGAACACATTGAGTCCAGAGTCGGCATATAGATACGAGATTATAAGTAACACTCATGGTCAATAAACAGCACAGATGAAAAGGTCACCTATTGTCTGGGGTACAAAAGTTATAGTACTGACGAAAGTAACAGAATTACTCTATATCAATAAAAATTGATTAGTACCAATATATATTGATTAAATTTTAGTATATCCGCCAAGCAAGTGAATACATGAAAAAGTGTTCCTTCTAGAATATTCTGACGAATCAACCAATGAATAATAACCATACTAGCTGAGGACCAATCAAAAGTTTAAAGGAAAAATATGCAAATTAATTTGGGGACAAAATGGGGATGTTTGGAAGGAGAGTGGCACTCCGTGGTTGAGTTAGCGTTTAGACTTGGAGGTGTACGGATCGAAAAGATACGATCATGTAGCTATCAGACTGTATTTGTATAACCGAAAATATTAAGTATGTTAGACATTAAATTGGACTAGAAACTGATATGTGGTGTTGTTGAATATTTTATCCTATATTATGCAGAGAAATTAAAATAAATAGAGAGGGACCGACTGGTCCCATGCGCGGCACGAGAAAATGGTAGTTAATGCAAAACTCGTCATCTTGGTATTATGCGCATGACGAGATATCGAATGATAGGCTACACACTGGTAATTTAAGAGTAATGAACATTGTTAGTAACTACGTGTCACCTATGAACTATGAACGATTACGTGACACAGGACGTTAAATGGTGCTCGTGAACCAAGGATTCGAACAAAGAAATACTACCACTTACAATTACGAAGCCATGGAAAACAACGCGAAGAAACTCCGTTTCGGCAACTTCTGTAACCAGTAACAACAACCGTGAGCCGGGAACAACGACATCAGATCGCACACATTCTGCAACTTCCGGTGAGTGACTGTTTTATTTCCTAACGCTTGTATCAAAATGGCAAATCAAATAATCCCTGAATTATTTCAAAATTTAAATGAACAAATTAAAGATGTTAAAACGGCCATAAGCACTCAGACTATTTCACAGGTGGTACAATCATTTGATGGAAATTCAAAAGAATTTAAAAATTGGATTAAAAATGTAGAAAAATATGGAACACTTACCAATTTAGATGAGAATAAATTAAAATTTGTTGCTTACCAATCTAGTAAAGGGCTTGTTAGTGATTACATACAACGCTTTTTGACTGATGATCCGATAGGGACATGGACTGATTTAAAGGAACAGCTTAAATTAAGATTTGCAGAAATTCAAGACCCACAATACGCTTTCTCATTATTAAAGACGACTAAACAAAAGACCGACGAAAATGTTCAAATATACGCTGAGCGACTTTTATCTCTCGCGACTGACGCATACGAAAATATTGAAGGAAATTTAGACTATATTGAAAAACAGTTAGTAGAAATTTTTATCGACGGATTATCGCACGATTATTTGAGACTTAAATTAATGCGCGAAAATCATGCAACGTTATCAAATGCTTTAAAAAGCGCTATACATGAGCAAAGTGTCAGAGCTAGGTTTGAGTTACGATCACAAATAAATGGACTTGATAACATTACGACCGATAATATTCAGACAGATATCGATTATATTAGGTCATCTATTGTTTGCACATATTGCAAGAAACACGGTCATTCTATTGAAATCTGTCGCCGTAGGCAACGAGAGATAAGTGCATATACGGTAGGGCGGAACTGTCATACGATAGATAAAAACGGTAACGGGCGCAATAAAGAATATGACAAAAATTGGAAAGATAAAATTGATTGTTGGAATTGTGGTAAATTAGGACACTTTAGTAGAGAATGTACTCAAAGAAAAACGTACATTAATCGAAAAAACTAGGAAATTCTTACCAAAAAGGGGTCTATGGTAAGAATGAAAAAGTCGAGACATATAATATCGCTTTGTGTGGTAGTCCAAATTCTTGTGTTATTTCAACAGGTGGTTATCAATTTAGGAGCTTGATAGACTCGGGCGCTCAAGTCAGCATCGTGAGTAAACGTACTTATGATATGTTAAAACAAAAACCCGCACTGATATTTCAAAAAGTAAATCTAAAGTCGGTAAATGGAAATTCATTACATGTCCACGGAAGTGTAAAATTGAGATTCAAAATAGGGAGCATATATAAAGAGAACATGTTTTTTGTAGTAAGTAACGTTAATAGAAATGTTATTTTAGGAAGAGACTTTTTACAAGATAATGGTGTCCGTTTATACTTTGATTTAGGATGTTTGAGGATTGATAACTGTTATGTACCTCTAGAAGAAGATGTACATCTTTCGACGATAGCGAGATTAACTAGACATACTGTGTTAAAACCACAAACTGCATATAGACTCTTTGCTCAAGCTAAAAGAAACTGCATACGTTCAAATACGAATTATGAATTCAATGGAATAAGCAATTCTTTCTTTGATAATGAACCCGGTTTAACAATTGTTAATTCAGTCGTCAAGACAACGCGTGATAGACAATTTCCCATTTTAATTATAAACAATACGCACAAAACAATAAGGCTTAGACGACACTGTGCCATAGGGCGAATAAAATCGGTAAATGATAATGAAATATGCTCAGTACAAGAAGTTATTAAAAATAATCAGCCGAAATCAGGTTTATCTAAAGATGAAATCTTATCAGATTTACGTGTAGATGAAAATCAAAAAGAAAATATTCTACCGATACTCTTAAAACACAGAACTCTCTTCGCAAGAAATAATTTAGAATTAACACAAACTTCAGCAATAGAATTTACCATAGACACAGGGGATCATCCACCCATTAAATTAAGGCCGTATCGAACACCATTAAACAATAAGGTATTCATAGATAAAGCCATCGACGAAATGCTAGACGCAAACATAATAAGTCCATCAAGAAGTCCGTGGAGCTTCCCTATTGTTTTAGTAGATAAAAAGAAAAATAACCATGACTCAAACAAAGATAATAAAGACGAGAAAAGGTTTTGTGTTGATTTTAGACAATTAAACAAAATTACAAAACCAATTGCCTATCCATTACCATTAATAGATGATATATTGGCGTTATTAGGTAAAAGTAAATATTTCACCAGTTTAGATTTGATATCGGGATATTGGCAAATACCTATAAAGGAAGAGGACAGAGAAAAAAACGGCTTTCGCTTCGGGATTCAGGGGTCTATTTCAATTTAATGTTATGCCCTTCGGTGCCTCCTCCGCCGGTGCTATATTTCAAGAATTGGCTAATAAAGTACTCAAAGGTTGTGAGAGCTTCGCTGTGGCGTATCTAGACGATATTTTAATATTTTCACCTGACTTGCAATCTCATCTATCACACGTAGATACAGTACTACAGAGTCTCAGTAAACATAACCTAAAGCTAAAACTATCAAAATGTCAATTCTTACAAAGAGAGACTAGATACCTAGGCTTCATCATAGATCAAAATGGTATAAGGCCGGATCCGTTAAAAGTGGAAGCGATCCGACAATTCCCTAGGCCAAAGTGCGTGCGCGATGTACGATCTATCTTAGGCGCAGCGGGATTTTATAGGAGATTCTGTCCGTCGTATTCAGAAGTAGTCGAGCCACTCATTAATCTCACGAGAAAGAATGTCCCATTTAAATGGTCAAAACAATGCGAAGATAGTTTCCTACAATTAAAAGACTCATTTACGCAAATCCCTTATCTTTCATACCCTGATCCAAAAAAAGGTTATATTCTGTATACGGATGCATCTGATAAATGCGTCGGAGCCTGTTTGACTCAAAAATGCGACAGTAACGAGACCGGGGATTATGTGGGCGAAAAGCCGATATTTTTCATATCGCACAGATTAAGCCCCACACAATGCAAATATAGTACCATTGAAAAAGAATGTTACAGCATATTTTACAGTCTAAGTAAATTGCACCATTATTTACACAATGCTGAATTTGTTATAAAGAGTGATCACAAGCCGCTTAAGTATTTATTGGAAAGTCCGATGCAAAACAAGAAAATACAATTATGGGCCTTAAGTATAGCGGGTTACAACTGCAAAATTGAATATATACCGGGAAAAAAGAATATTATTGCCGACTTTTTAAGCCGACCTCCAAAAACCAAAATAAGGAATAATCAATGCGATCAAACAGAAATAGAATTAGATATTAACGATAAACATTTTACGATCAATTCGCAAATAAATAAACAAGACCAAACACGCGAAATTAACGTAATCGACTCTACAAACATTGACCACAAGCAAATAATTGATAATATTATTACCCCGCAGCCAATCCCAGTCGACGACACAGCGTTGAACAATAATATATCAGGGCTTAATATGCAAATAGAACAAGAAAAAGACCCTCATATATCTGAGATTAAAGCTAGATTAAGATTAGGGAAACAGAACAAGAGTGAAGATGATAGATATTTAACGGTTGATGACATACTGTACTACATATCAAACGTAGATGAGGAACCTACCCTCAGGCTGTTTGTACCTAAACACCTGACTGATTCAGTTGTCAAGCAATACCATGATGAAAACGGACATCCTGGGTCTCAAAGGCTTTTCCAGACGCTAAAAGAGAAATATTACTGGCCTAAAATGTTCAAAGAATTGAATGATTATGTATCTAAGTGCATTATATGTCAAAGTAGAAACTTAAAAGCAATTAAAGCTCCCATATCGTCAGATACCTCCATACCGCCGTTTCCGTTTTCAGTTGTTTCCATAGATATATGCGGTCCATATCCGAAAACGCTTTCCGGAAATAGATATATAATATGTTTCGTGGATCAATTTTCAGGATATATAGAGGCATTTCCGTCGCCGGATAAATCGTCTGATAGCGTAATACACCTGTTAATGAACGAGATTTATTGCCGTCATAGTTGTCCTATAAGAATTATAACTGATAACGGAAAAGAATTCACAAGCACAGCTTTCACTGAAACATTAAAATCAATGAACATTGACCACGTAAAGACGACAATATATCATCCCGCGTCTAATGGCATGAACGAGCGTTCACATGGGACTATGAACAATATACTATCAAAACGGGTTCAAGAAAATGTACAACAATGGGACGTACATTTAAACATGTCTTTAGCGGCAATGAGATTTTGTACATCCGAGACTTCGAAGCACACACCGTTCTTCTTACTTTTTAATAGAGATCCTATTCTTCCAATAGACAACTTGGTAAAGCCTAGACGTAAATATCACGGTGAAGATTATCATAAAATAATATTAGAAGAACAACACAAATCATTTAAAAAGGTATGTGCCCAAATTCAAAAATCGAAACGTAGACAAGCTGATTATGCGAATAAAAATACGAAAGATATTAAGTTCGAAATCAATGACCCCGTTTACTACAAAAACTTTCAACGTACGAATAAATTAGACAGTAAATGGAGGCCATATTATCGTATAATCGAACAAAAGTCGCCGTTAACATACGTAATAAAGAATCAGTTAGACAACTCAACTATTAAAGTTCACGCTGATCAAATAAGGCACGCAAATATCGATGAATGGCCAATGATAGATAAACCACTAGCGCGCCCGATTAGAAAAGCAAATTTAGCCTTTGCGGACGACACATTATCTTCTGATAGCGATTCAAATACGTCAGTACATGGGTTACCTGTAATTACGCAACAGACCCGACAGATTAGAGATAACACGGATGACGAGGAAAACATACCGCTCGCTGAATTGCAAAAACATTTGAGAAACAAACAATTCGCGGATATACAGTCAAGCTCCAGTGAATCAGATACGATGCATTACAATAACGGTAATTCACAAAACCCACCTGTACGTACGTTTGAAAATGATTCTTCAGACGATCAGATGCAAATTGACGCGGTAGCGTTAAAACACAAAAAACGAAAATTGACAAAAAAGACTTCACGTTCAAATAACGCAATGAAGAAGGCAATTTTCACGTGCCTTCAGACAATGGCTGAACACATGTAAATGAATGGACTGCAAAATAAAGCGAGATAGATGTCGAGACTTAAAGACCCCCAAAATTTTGTATATAGAGATATATGTTTTGAATGTATATGTAGTATATATGTAAAAACAGGATTATAGAGGACGGTATCGTCCGATTTTGATAATGTATCGTCATTAGCATGGATATACGGGTTTAGAATGAAATGAAAATGTCATACTTTAGTATACGGGTGAAATACCACTTATCCGTGCGCAATAGCAACCAGCTCTGAAACGTAATAAAACTTTTGGGAGATATTTACATAGACTAAGATCCGATTTAAGATTTATTTCAAGTATGAACACGAATACATTTACACCCAGGGCGGGATAAATAAATTGAAAAGTTCAATACCATACGTTAAGATTAGGAAATTGAAGGATTATATAACTGACAGACGGTTGATTAACGGAACAGGTCGACCTATTGACATTTAGGATTATACAAATATACGCGTATCAGACCAGCTAATGATAACGCACTTGACAACGACGTAAATTAACGCTAGCTTATGCCCTACAGCTCTCAAGTAAACACCTTTTTAAGCGTAGATAACATTTTAACACAGTTTGTAAATATCCTTAAAAGCAAAGCAGCGTACCTTTTATTAGTATAATGCAAAAGATACAACTATATTGCTATAATACATTAAATTTTTGCTACTGATCATATATATAGTTTGTTTCGTTTCTTTATAAGAATAACTACATTAAGACAAGGGATTTTGTTTGTAAATTTTTGTTCTCTAAGTAAATAAAACATAATAAAGCACAATGCATTTCATTGAATAGACAACGCGTATAGTTTAAATAAAACATAATAAATTTGTGTCATGAGAATAGCGTTTCTTTAGCACATTAATTTTATTTGAGTATATCTTATCATAAGTGTGAATAGTAATCTGAGTGCTTATATAGCAAATTCCATTAATATGTAAATAAAAGGCCCGTTTATCATTTCATGTAATTGACCCTATAAGATTTGCCAATGCGATACAAGTTAAGGAGAAAAGCAGCGCTCCTGACATCGTTGGCGTGGTTTGCCTGCAGCAACATGCGTTCATAACGCATTTGAGATCGTGATCAGATCTTAACACCCCGACAAAGAAGAAGAATATGTCATCGACCGATATCTTCGACGACGATGTATCCGTCGAGAATCAGATGACGTAACAGACGACTTCAATTAGGATCCAACATTGTCGACATGGATCCAAATTGTGAACCAGCATCAGTACCATACAACGAGTGGACTGTTAATGGACATTTCACGCGTCGTCGAAAATGATTTTTAAAGATACGATGATATGAATGGACTTGATGATGAAAAATCGCGCGTACTTTGTACATATATTAGGTGAACATTTTATCGTCTATGAACTTATATATATATATATATGTGTGTTACCTTTATTACATGTACATAAACACTAATTATAATACTACAGTCATGAATGCAGTCATTCTGCAGAACTTTTTATAATAAACGTTTGAAGTATTCTAAATCGTGCAACAGCCGAGGACCAACAGCTTCTCCGACCGACCATCATCGTCTTCATTCGGAAGCCGACGTCTTCAATCGACTGCATGTTACCATCTACAACCAGATGTCACATACCGGACGTCTCATCTCTTCACCTAGACGCCACATCGCCTCCAGCAAAGATGTCAAAAATGGACACTATTCGTATCGGATTTCCCAAATCAGTGACGCATTCCACGTCATTGTGATTGACATTGACTATTTAAATATTCCGACGTTTTATTATTTCAGCAGAAACATTCGATAAAAATGTCATTAATAATTTGCAGATTTTCATCATATATATGTTTTAGTCACTGATGTTTTCATGTTTGCGTGTTTGATTTTCTACATCGTATGTATTAATATGTTTTCGTTTACTTCCATACTTACATTCTTAAAGATTTTTCTGTATCCTAAAATACATAAAAATCAAATTGAGAGGATAAGTTGTGTCAAATAATGATGAGAAATTGGGTGAAATATTTGGGTTTTCTTTATGTACGAAATATTGACAAGTATATCAGTAGCGAGTATGCAAACATATCGTTTATCGTTTATTCTTATGACTTTATTCTTACGATAGAAATTAAAAAGGATAATATGTATATTCAAATAATGTATATATGCAATGTTAAGATAAAGTCTGAACAATTAATAATGGGAGGTATTTACAAAACTAAGACCTGGTTAAGATTTATTTAAAGTAGCAAACACACTCAGGGTGGGGTATAATTGGAATCAATAACATGGAAAGTCAGACCTGATTAAATTTCAAATAAGAACACATTGAGTCCAGAGTCGGCATATAGATACGAGATTATAAGTAACACTCATGGTCAATAAACAGCACAGATGAAAAGGTCACCTATTGTCTGGGGTACAAAAGTTATAGTACTGACGAAAGTAACAGAATTACTCTATATCAATAAAAATTGATTAGTACCAATATATATTGATTAAATTTTAGTATATCCGCCAAGCAAGTGAATACATGAAAAAGTGTTCCTTCTAGAATATTCTGACGAATCAACCAATGAATAATAACCATACTAGCTGAGGACCAATCAAAAGTTTAAAGGAAAAATATGCAAATTAATTTGGGGACAAAATGGGGATGTTTGGAAGGAGAGTGGCACTCCGTGGTTGAGTTAGCGTTTAGACTTGGAGGTGTACGGATCGAAAAGATACGATCATGTAGCTATCAGACTGTATTTGTATAACCGAAAATATTAAGTATGTTAGACATTAAATTGGACTAGAAACTGATATGTGGTGTTGTTGAATATTTTATCCTATATTATGCAGAGAAATTAAAATAAATAGAGAGGGACCGACTGGTCCCATGCGCGGCACGAGAAAATGGTAGTTAATGCAAAACTCGTCATCTTGGTATTATGCGCATGACGAGATATCGAATGATAGGCTACACACTGGTAATTTAAGAGTAATGAACATTGTTAGTAACTACGTGTCACCTATGAACTATGAACGATTACGTGACACGATGCAATCGAGCTAAAATAAATAAGTTTTAACAAAAACATAATACTTTTTATTAGCCTGAGGCTTTCGATGCAATCGAGCTAAAATAAATAGGTTTAAACTAAAACAGAATAAGTTAAACGTATGACATTCCTTTAATATAGTAAGATTCCACATTTTTATATCTATTATATTTTCTATCTACTATACTTTCTTGTTCATACAGTGTTTGTCTTGAAATAGAAGGGATAGAATATTGTACGAAAGAAAAAGAAAGAAAATTGCAAAATATTCGCGGAATTTGAGAAACACAAATGTAATATTTAACATTATTGACGATGCTGCGAAGCAGCTCGTCTAAGTTATCATACCATGAACAAATTCTTCACAATGGCGACCTATATAAAAGACCGAGCCATTCCGATTGAGATAGCTCGATTTTTCTAATCGGCATACCTCGCCGATTATCATTGATAAAGGTAAATATTAATATAACAGTATATTCTGGGGAAACAGATTCAATAAGTGTATCAAACCGTCAATTTTAAATTGGTAATTTTACATCCATTTTATCTTTATTGACCAATGAAACAACTATATATTTTCTTTATTGTGTTTTATATTTGTTCTCGATTAAGTAAATAAATTGCGAACGAAAACATGTAAAATTAACTTTTTACGCGATCACAAATATAAGGAATATTAATAATTTCGAACCTGCAAATTGTAAACGCTGCATTGCTATGATATATATAGATTTTAAAAAAACACCTCGTTGCGTAGTTGTCCGTCCCGCTAGCGCAGTGTGCAGTACGTACGCTTTTTCACCTCTACGACATCGGTTCGATTCCCGCTCCCGGCGCAATGTTTTTTTGTTTTGTTTTGTGGTCACCATACCGGACAGGTGGGGTTTTCTCCGGATAATCCTATCCCCCCGCAGCACAAGACCATATCAAACATTAAAAGGTATTTCAGTAAAAAAAAAATAGCTGGAAATTGCAGCTATCATTCAAAATTCGTCCCAACTTTCGTCAGTCTAAGCTAATTAGGTAGGAATGCTGGACACACTCCGGGTCCCAACATTATGCAGCCTCAGGCGCGGAGGTAACTCTTAACCTTGGAAATTGACAAATACACACTGGTGGCAGCCTAGGCGCGTATAGACTTAAAAAAGGAAACAAACTCACGTGCGAGCACACTCATTTTAAATTTACATATTTTATACGATATTCTAACAGAAATTACACAACCCCCTAAGTGTACATAACATGTTTGATAATTCGTTCGTTTGTTAGATTTCAGCATATAAATGTATAAGGTCATATCGCTTTGGTTAGTTAACTTATCCATATGTTTCTGGGCGAACTCGGGTAGTCAAGTTCGTGCTCTTACGATTGAGCTCACCTGGTCCGGCTATGTGCTCATACCTACTTTCGAGAATAATCATGAAAGTATTGCCAAACTTAATGAACAAACATGCCTATGCGTATTGAACTTAAATTAACAAACAATATTCAACAGGAAAAAAGCATATATCCATGTCCATGGGCATGTGAATATGACGTACCACGAGGATCTAAAGTCACGAATTCTTCCTTAGGAAGATATAAATCTTCCTAATGAAGATATAAATCTTTCTTAGGAAGATTTAATTGTTCCTAAGGAAGAATTCGTGACTTTTGACCCTTGTAGCCGCGTCTTGTTAATTTTTCCTGTGAATTTCAAATTCTTCCTTAGGAAGATTTAATTGTTCCTACAAATGTTATCGCCAATCAAGGCTCTTCTAAAAATAACAACCAATCAAAATACGCGTTATATTTCACGCGCGTTATTCAACATCTGAAGCGGCGCAATGAAATGAAGAATGAAAACGGATTAGGTCATTTGTCGCGATGGTGGCCATTTTTTGTGTTAAATAATGAAATATACAAGAATTATACGCGTTGAATCCTTTAAAGAATTGTTATGTTGATTGTATTTATTTGAATTAATGATATTAGAAAATTTTACTACGGTTAACAAAACAGTTGGAATAGAATCTTGTTACCGGAGTGTTTTTACGCATAAATTTATAATATAATATATAAATACACAAGAATATAAAGTTTTCGTAAATGTATAAACATTTTTTTTTGCTTTCAACATATTAAGATTTTACTGTGAATGTATGCGTAAGTGTGAAGGCAGCTGCTAGCGCAACGAATATAGACATATAGAAAACACGCAGCTTTAACGCAGCCAATATAGACATGTTTCGAGATGATGGTCATTTTTATTTAATAAAAAGCATTTTACGTGTAGAGCTTATGAAAGAGTAATATGTCGATTGTATTTATTTGAATTTAGAAACCTAGAACAATTTTAAACGGCATCTTACAAGTCAGCTGATAGCGCAGCCAATAAAGACATATAGGGAAAACGCAGCTTTTAGCGCAGCCTATATAGATATAGAAGGAAAACAGATTTCGGTCTCGCGAAGGTGGCCATTATTTATATTAAATGATGAAATATAAAAGCATTTAACGTGTCGAACTCATTAAAGAATTGGATTGTACATTGTCGTGTGTTATCATCCATATATATAAATCCTCATCATATGAAAAAATTAAACCAACATATTTAAGACACGTAACCAATTTGTAATTTTGCCATGCTAACTTGTTAGAAATGAAGAACGATTTCCATGTTAAACCAGGGGTCTGTAACAGGGGTTTTCCGAATATCCTTTATTTTGGAAATAGCGTTCTAAAAAGGTGTGAAATATGTCAACTAAATATACAAATATATTTTAAGGTGGCACCTGTTGACTAACTTCTCAATATTCGACATTTGTAGACGTTCGAAGGGCGCCAATTAACGGGATTTCAACTTCATTGAAGTTGTCTGAATGCTTCTGTCACTTTTTTCGTAGATAAGTTCGTGTGTTAATAGATTTGTAAGCCTCACACATTTATGTGCGTTTGTTAATACAACTGTAGGCCTCACGAATTTAATAAATTATTAATTCATTTGTACGGAATATACTCGTCTGTGTAACTCAACAAACATAATCAAAATATAAACAAAGCAAATTTCTTTAAGTTTCTTTCTATTTCCATTATTCTATCAGCAACAACAATAATAGTGAAACAATTAAACAGCAATCACCAAAACACTAACAAATATAATCATAATATATACAAAGCATTGTCTTTGTACTTACAGTATTCAATACGAAACAACAAGAATAATAAAACAACATGATACAAATAAATTAACACAATAGCTACAAACAAATATAATCAAACTATTAACATAGGAATTTTCTATGACTTTATGTATGCCTCGCTTTTTGAAAAGGGGGTTTAATGCGAGTGGGTAAGTGTCGTCCCTGATTAGCCTTTACCGTCCGCACAGGCTAATCAGGGTAGACACTTTCCGAGTAGCCTGGATTTCCGCTAAGAAGAGACTTCCTTTAAACGGAACATACATTAAAAGCGAAAAGTGTCGTCCCAGATTACCGTGTGCGGAATGTACAGGCTAATCTGGAACGCAACTTTGCGCACATGCATTAAGCCCGATTTTCACAGAGAATGGCTCATTTTTATTTCCAAAATACAATCAACAACAAAACTAAAAGTGAAACAAGATAATAATCACTATACACAATAGCTACTTAAATAATAACAATCACAGAAGTAAATCGTAGAAACCATGGACCTGTTACCTAATTATTTTTATATTTAAAGATTACCATGCACATACGAAAATAAAATATACATTAAATTCTTTTTAATCAATTACCAGTTTACTTGGAAGCTGGAGATATTAACCAAATCAATGCATACTCAATCCTGGTCATTTATTTACATTTATATGAAAAATACTGTTTTAATGTGAACGCAAGGCGCACGGACGAGCAGTATTATATTGTATTATGAACCATTCCATCAAAATTTTTATTACGTTATTTGGTCTTTCATAATTGTATTAAACCTGGTTTTGCAAAAGTGAGATTACATTGGCACTAAATGAAAGCAAACAGCTTGTGCGACGACATTGGCCAGTTTGTCATTGAAATCTGTATATATTGGCTGCATTCAGGGAAAACGGGGCTTAATGCATGTCAAATAAGTGGCATCAAATGCACACGGATTAGCCTGTGCGGTGTGCTCAAGCTAACCAATGACGACACTTTCTAATCTTGTTGTGTTTTTCGTTTAAAGAGTCTCTGGTAATGGGATGACAATAAATGCATATATCTTCCTTAGGAAGAATTTGTGACTTTAGATCCTCATGGTACGTCATAATTTACTGTATAGGTAATTCATGTCACATATCACAAACTTCATTATTATTTAATAAAAGAAGTTCATGTATAATTGAAACTTAATATAGACAGCACTCATTGTGCTCTGCGTGTATATTGAAACATGTTTTAAAATATCATCGCATGAGAACAACGCAAGCCTATCGTGCCTGGTTGCTCCTTAAATAACACACAAAATACATTAACATACATATCTCACAAACTATGCATGATAGACGTTGTTATTTTGCAGTACCGGCTTAACCCATTCATGCCTAGTGGACTTTCCCATTCTTCTAAATTGGATCAATTTATTTCCAAAATTAGGGATGTCTAGTATATTTATTTCTATATTTAAAATAATTGTTACAGAAATTCCTTTAAACAAACAGCGCAGACCCTGATGAGACTCCGCATGATGCGGCGTCTCACCAGGGTCTGCGCTGTTTGCCAAGGCCTTTTTTCTAGGCGCTAGGCATAAATGGGTTAATTGCGTTGTCTGATTATGACTGCTAAACATTGAAACTCCCAAATAGACATGTACATGCAAGACAAATATCTGTTGATAAAACAAACACTAAATCATTTTACATCAAACCACCAGGAAATAATATGTTTGAAGGTTTTAACATTGCGATATCCGGGCTCTAGGCACATAATTGCAAGTAATGCTGTAAGAAAACACCACGATTATGCTCGTTTCTACCTTCCCGCGGCTAAACCATCTGCGATAATCCGGTATTATTTAACTAGTGGTTCCGACATTTCCCGTGTTCGCACAAAAAGTTCACCAAGTGCATTTATACCTTAAGCAAATTATTAAGTAACAAGACTATTGCCAAGCAATATATGTCCCCTACCAGCTCCACCATTGTCAGAAATATATATTTTTTATTTGTTGCCATAGCAACCAGAATTTTAACGTAGGAACAAAATGAAATGACGTGCATATTGTCCTTATTGCCATCTATCCGTGTTTCAAGTTTCATGAAAAAATATTAAGAACTTTTAAAGTTATCACAGGATCCAGAAAAGTGTGACAGACTCACAGCCTGACGGATTGACGGACACACAGAGCGCAAACCATAAGTCCCCTCCGGTAAAACCGTTAGGGGACAATAAACAAAACTCAGTTGAATAGGCTTGAATAGTTGTAAATTTAAAGGTTCATATCGTATAATAATAAAACAGACACGTGTTGATATATTATTAATGACCTAAATGTCGAACGATCACGGCATGCATGTGTGGTGTTAACCCATTTATGCCTATATATAGCGTCTAGAAAAAAGGCCTTTGCATGAATGAATTATAATGAATTTCTGTTAGAAATATTCTAAATAAAGAAATAAATATACTAGACATCCCTAATTTTGGAAATAAATTGATCCAATTTAGAAAGATGGGAGAGTCCAGTAGGCTTAAATGGGTTAAAAATTGCAACATAACAGCAATAAGTGCCCTTTATTAGATTATATGACGTGGGTCGTATGAAAACTGAGCAGAATATTCGTCATATTTGTTAATGAAGCGGATGTCATAAACACTTCAATTACTTAAAGACTATTTCCAACAACATCAAAACAACATGAGGTACATAAATATCCAGATAATGAAGGACTGACTACGTAACTTAAACGCCATGCTGGGGAAAAACTACGATGGTGATAATTCTGAGACACGTGACAAATGATGTTATTCTTCGCTAATTAGTTTAAGTAAACAACAGTGGCCATGGAAAGTACTTTTACATAAATCAGAAGTCGCAGAATATTCTATTCATTAACAAGACAAATACGAATTGGAATATCGATTGCAACTTATTGTGAGGTGTCGCAATGAAAGGAACATTTCCATTTTAACGCCGCAGGTTATGAAGCATTATCTTAAGGAAAATGCAAATCTGAACATTTGGAAAATTGAAAAATGCAAAATATTCACCCAGTCGTAAGAATTAATTTGATACTTATGGTCATATTTACATATCGCACACGGACTTGTTTTAACTGGTTCACATTAGCATCCGCGGAGCTGATTGTGCAAACAATGGGGAATCGTTGGCTTTTTCCTATCTTTCTCGTTCAAACGCAAAACGTGCTTTTTTCAGAAAAATATATTGCGACATTAAATGGGTACCACAAACATTACCACACTGGCTAAAATTATGTTGCTTTCTTTCATTTACAAAATGTCTTTTTAAACTCCAATTAAATGCTGTGTCATTCGTGAGCCAAACAAATGTATTTTACGAGTCCGAGAAGTTCTTTCTTTAAGTTTAGTTTTTAAGTAGCCATTATTGATCATGTGTTGGCAAATATGAACATTTCCAACAATCGCACCGCAATATATCTTGTTATGTATCAATTTAATAACTATTTTTTGGATTATTGAACACGAAATCAGAAAAAAAACGTCGTCAATATCGTATTATAAAAAGCGATTCGATCAAAATCAATGTGCCATAAATTTTGATCTACTAGTAATCGAGCTTTATTTTCAGGAAAAAGTAAATGAAAAAAGTCTTATTAGAACGATCATAAGTATTTTCAAGTTGTGAAACAATCTTTGCGATACACAAACAAAGAATGTGCTAAAGGATGTAATCAACCCATTAATGCCGAGCGTCTAGAAAAAATGCCTTGGCAAACAGCGAAGACCCAGATGAGACGTCGCATGATGCGGCGTCTCATCAGGGTCTGCGCTGTTTGCTGACAGAAATTTCTGTTAGAAATATTCTTAATATGGAAATAAATATACTAGACAATACTAATGTTGGAAATAAATTGATCCAATTTAGAAGGATGGGAGAGTCCACTAGACATAAATGGGTTAAAACAACGCCGATACCTTTCAGTTTATTGAGAAACCAATAGAAAGCTGGACTTCGGAATATACTATTTAACAAACAACCATTTCGTGATTATTGTGTCTGTGTATGGTAACATCTAGTGTGCAAGAACATTTCACGAACTTTCTGATTCAATAATTCGCTCTTATTGGTATAGTGTGATTAATGTATTATTTGTTTAGTAAAAGCCCATGGCAAAATTGCTTGCCATTCAGTTTGAGTTCAACTTCGGTTAGTCATATGAGCCTTGTTCTGAGAAAACTGGGCTTAATGCATGTGCGTAAAGTGTCGTCCCAGATTAGCCTGTGCAGTCCGCACAGGCTAATCAGGCCCGACACTTTCCGCCTAAACTTGATTTTCGGTAAGGATGGACTTCATTGAAACTAAAAATACCATAAAAGCGGAAAGTGTCGTCCCTGATTAGCATGTGCGGACTGCACAGGCTAATCTGGGACGACACTTTACGCACATGCAATAAGCCCAGTTTTCTCAGAACGCGACTCATATGATTCGACGCGACAAGTTAACATACGAGTGAAAGGTACAATGATATATTATGAGTGAATGATGTCATTTTATATGTGTTTATTAATTTAGCATCCTTGTAGTTTTATTGATCTTTTTTATTTGGAATACATCAACAAAAGTTGTTATGTTTATAGAAGTTTTTATCATTATTATTATGATGATGATGATTTTTATTATTATTATTATTATTATTATTATTATTATTATAAATTATTATCATTATTAGTATTATTATATACTGTCATGAACCAATGTAAAAATATTAGTTATATTTCAAACAAAAATAAATTGAAATAAAAGAGCAAACAAAAACAAGAACATGGCAATTATTCTGTTCGTCTCTTATATAAAGGGAGTTAAACTTTCAGAACGTGTGAAGCGTTAATCACTCCAACACATATATCTGCATCAATCTAAACAGTGAGCTGCCATCGGCAACCAGTGTGTGCTGTCTAGCTAAGTCGTACATTACGAATAAGTATTTTTTAAAGGAAATATATGAGTCGTGTTCAGAGAAAACTGGGCATAATGCATGTGCGTAAAGTGTCGTCCAAGATTAGCATGTTCAGTCCGCACAGGCTAATCAGGGACGACACTTTCCACTTTTATTGTAATTTTAGTTTTAAGGAAGTCCCTCCTTACCGAAAATCAAGTTTAGGCGGAAAGTGTCGTCCCTGATTAGCCTGTGCGGACTGCACATGCTAATCTGGGATGACACTTCACGCACATGCATTACGCCCAGTTTTCTCAGAACGCGACTCATATCGAATTTGATACTGCACTTTACATACCGTTTCTAACTTAAACAATTTTATGATAATAATAGTAAGACGTCGGAATAATGCCATTCAAAAGTCTGAATTATGACTTTAGTCTTACAATATAGTGCGCATACATTTCTATAAATGTTATATCAATACAGTCGTGCGATGAATATGGACTGCACAAACGTGTGCGTATATTTTTTTATCTTGTAGAACAGTACATTTTGGCTGGGTATGAAGCAATCGTAATCTTCAAAAGTATTAGTTACGCATAATATTTGTGGGCAATGTGTGAATGTCCATGTTATACAGGATCCGTTTGATAATAGCTGCCAACATTTCCATAGCCAGAATATTTTCATTTTCAAGATCAATCGATAAGATGATCTGATATAATTGTAGAACCACATTTAGCAGTTGTCTGCCTGATTTACTACAACAAATATGACTAAATTATTTGACTTTTTCGTTTCTTCAATCCATATTAACAAAACTTCTTTATTCTTGATTTGCATATTTGCAATTTACCTCTACTGAAATCTCAAATAATGTCGAATAAACACTGCTTGAAGCTAACCAAAAATGGACGGCATTCCTTTGCATTACAACCATCGCCAACATGAGAATTTTAAACATGCTTTAACTTTAAACTAACGCAACCACAATAACAAGACAACAACAACATATAATTAAGGGAATACATTAGCTTAAGCGAAAAATACGGTTATATAAAACTCTATTTTATTATATCTTACTAAAATAAACTACTAATACGCAAAGAAAATATAATTATAAACACCCAACAATGAGTTATACAACTCAACGCTCATAAGACTTACACCGTTCGTCTAACATTGCGTTTTTGCCAACTATTTTATACTTTACTTCGATTTAGCTTGTGCTTTCAAGTGCACTTTTCACACTGATTTCACGTTAAGATCAATGTTTTAGATGCATACAAACATCAAGATGTATTCAAGGAATCGCGAACGGTAAACTTATTAGTTGCCTGTGTGCTTGTGTGTGTGTGTGGTTTATTTCACAATTCACGGAACACCGTTTGCGTTTTGTAACATAACTCCGAACTCGATAATCCTATATCGACAGAAGAAATTATAAGGGCAACCAAACGGTTGAAAAACAATAAAGCTCATGCGCATGACAATATTATATATGAATATTTTACTGAAACAATCGATGTAATCGTCAGGCCGTTAGAAATATTGTTTAACTACATACTTGATAAAAAGCGTTTTCCGCGCAGCTGGTCATCTGGTATTATAATACCAATTCATAAACGTGGGGACATATCAGATCCAAATAACTATCGGGGAATTACTTTAATAAGTTGTTTTGCGAAATTGTTTACAAGCATATTAAATGAACGGCTTAAACAATGGGCAGAAACGAATGACATTCTAACGGATGCACAATTCGGCTTTAAACCAAACTGTAGCACGGTCGATGCAATATTTATTCTTAATGCACTTATAGAAAAACAGTTTCAGAATAAAGGTAAGCTATACTGTTGTTATATTGACTACCGGAAAGCATATGACGTCATCAATCGCGGCCAATTATGGAGTAAGATGATTAATGTGGGCATCGACGGTAAACTATTAACACTTATTCGATCCATGTACGATGAAGTGAAATTACAGGTTAAACACATGGGTAAATTATCAGACGTATTTAATAGTAACGTCGGCTTATTTCAGGGGGAGATAACCTCGCCCATATTGTTTTCCCTCTTTATTAACGACATCGAATTCGGTGTGCAAAATGGATTAAACGCCGGAATTACCCTAGATCAAATATCGATATATCTATTATTATTCGCTGACGACGCGGCTTTATTTTCTGAAACACCGGAGGGTCTTCAAGAATCATTAAACAATTTAGAAACCTACTGCGATAAGTGGAATTTAACGGTAAACATTGAAAAAACAAAGGTCATGGTATTCCGAAAAGGTGGCACAATTAGTAAAACATTAATAAGGACATATAAAGGTCAAGAAATAGAAATTGTTAACAATTTTAATTACCTTGGAATTGTCATGTCAAGCGGTGGATCTTTTGCGTCCGCAACAAATACATTGTATGGCAAAGCTTTAAAAGCGATGCATTCTTTGTTCACTCTCACAAAAGACATGAACGTACCTATACATATCATGTTAAATTTATTTAACGCATATGTATCATCAATTTTAAACTATAACTGTGAGGTATGGGGATTTATGAAAGCGGAAAACATTGAGCGCGTCCATCGTAAATTTTGTAAAAGAATATTGAATGTTAAGATGTCAACAAACTCATTATCGATATATGCCGAAGTTGGTCGATTCCCCTTGTATTTAGACAGATATGTCAGGATCGTGAAATACTTTTTGAAATTATATACTGTTAAAGAGGGTAATTGTATTCTTAAACACATTTTATTATCACAGAGATTAGAAATTGAACGCAAAAATAACACAAACAATTGGTCATCGAAAGTAAGGAATATTCTAAACCAAACCGGTTTTAACGATGTATGGCTATTCCCCGAATCTGTGAACTCTAATCAATTAATACCGCTACTTAAAACCAGATTACGAGACCAGTATATCACTAACTGGAATACAAGTGTCACATCATCTAGTTCAATGATTTTATATAAAGAATTGAAACCAATATTCGAAAGATCTGCGTATCTTGATATTGTTGAAAATAAAAAACATAGGAATATTATTGCTAAATTACGTTTGTCGTCTCACAAATTATTAATTGAAACGGGTAGACACCAGAACATTGTCAGAGATCAACGCAAATGTGTTTTATGCAACCTCAATGATATCGAGGATGAATATCACTTTGTTATTAAATGTCCTTATTATGCCGATATTAGGAATACATTAATTCCAAAGTATTACAGATCACGACCTAGTATGTTCAAGTTTATCGAACTACTTAATTGTTCAAACAAAATAGTGTTAAGAAAACTTGCCATTTTTTGTTTAAAATGCTTTAAGCTACGAGAAGATGTGCTATATGTGTAGTATAAATGATATATCTTCCACAAAGACATTAAGCTTAGAATAATGTTGTATTTGTAACAATTATTAAATTTCGTGTTAACACTACATGATCACTTTGTATTAACCCCATCCATGTGACATTCTCACTAAAACATGTTGTATGTCATTACTTTTTAAATTGATCTTTCCTCAAAAGGATGTATGTTTTGTATATAATTGTCACGCATGCTGTTATTGCATATGTATGTTTATGGCGATGAGCTGTATGCTTAAGCTAAAATAAAATATTCTGTTCATAATGCAGCGAATGAACAATAGCAAAACTAATCTTATAAGCGCTGTGCATTTAAGCAAATATCATATGCACCTTATAGCCATTATGCATGCACTCATTTATCAGGTTGTTGTTGAAACAAGTTATTTTGCGGGAAGGCTGGTTTGGTGCAATCTGATGGTCACTTAAATTGGAAACATAACAATATAATTCTGCACACGTTCTTACCTTTGGGATTGGATATATATATATATATATATATATATATATATATATATATATATATATATATATATATATATATATATATATATATAATTTTTCTAAAACAATGTATCAAATGGAAAAGAAAAACATAGACCTCTGTGCGACTATATTATCTGAATATAAATCTTAATGGCATATTGTGATATACATATAGTAAATCCGTTATTTGTCAAGCGTTTGTACTATCCAAATAGTTATATATTTAATATTTATACGTTTGTACTTTATATTATATTGTTTGATTAGTAAAATACAACAATCAATAGAGCACAGTGTATAAAATAGTTCTTTGTAAATGTTAAACTTAAATACTAATCCATGTTGAATCAAGGGGAATTATACATCAACAAGTTTACATGTTCTATTTGAAAAAAACACACCTTTAATGATATGTAACTAAATAACCCGAGTACATAAACATGTTAAAACAAAGTTTTCAATCTTTATTTGATTTAAATGAAAGTGAGACAAACATGCAAAGGTTTGAAAATTATAATTTAACTGCAGGGGACAGGACAGATGGATATTGCTGTTCTCTTCCATATTTCATATGAGAGTCGGTTTGTTTTTCATAAACAAATAAGAATGAAACAATGTATCAGTGTTTGTGTTGCGTGTAAGTGGTTAACAACTCGGTTATAAATAAGAGCACCTATTTATGATTGTTATACTTGATTGTGCACTACCGAAAGGTTAATTTTTACTACCCTTACAGTAATTCATATAGCTGAACCCATTTATGCCTAGCGTCTAGAAACAATGCTTTGGCAAACAGCGTAGACCTAGATGAGACGCCGCATGATGCGTCGTCTCATCTGGGTCTGTGCTGTTTGCTGAAAGGGATTTCTGTAAGAAATATTCTAAATATAGAAATAAATATACTAGACATCCCTAATTTTGGAAATAAATTGATCCAATTTAGAAGGATGGAGAGTCCACTAGACATACATGGGTTGTTTAAAACAGTGATCTA
This sequence comes from Dreissena polymorpha, assembly GCF_020536995.1. Taxonomy (NCBI): domain Eukaryota; kingdom Metazoa; phylum Mollusca; class Bivalvia; order Myida; family Dreissenidae; genus Dreissena; species Dreissena polymorpha. Next base: position 162,212,570 of record NC_068355.1, read on the forward strand.
ACCAACCTTATTGCACTGATACAGAGATGAAACTGTACTTTTATAACCCACACGTAATATAACATGTTCGGTCTATTAATGGATGATATGAGAGATATAGTATCTTGTTTCAAGGTTAAGTAGTTTAAATCTTAGCTCTATATGCATGCAGTTTAGAAGATATTCACGGCATCAATATGATGAATCTTGAATTTCGTAAACTTGATAATTATTATATGAGTCGTGTTCTGAGAAAACAGGGCATAATGCATGTGCGTAAAGTGTCGTCCCAGATTGGCCTGTGCAGTCCGCACAGGCTAATCAGGGACGACACTTTCCGCTTTAATGAGATTATTCGTTTAAATGAAGTATCTTCTTAGCAAAAATCCAATTTTGGCGGAAAGTGTCGTCCCTGATTAGCCTGTGCGGACTGCACAGGCTAATCTGGGACAACACTTAAGCACATGTATTATGCCCAGTTTTGTCAGAACACGACTCATGTTATGACGTATTAGAGATAGAACGCCACAGGGCTTAATGCATATCTGATAATCTTGAATCACAGGGACACACGAACAGATGAACATGTAATCACACGTTAACAGCTGTTGATTGATTTCTTATTGATTTTGTTATGATTTATTTTCCTGACATTTTAACAATTTCTACATTTCAATTTTTAAACATGTCCCATTAACTTAGGTATCATTAGAGATTGTTTACGGAACAAACATTATAAATTACGTCACTTGGTGTACTCATACAGTTCAATATGGCAATTATAGTTTCAGAAAAAAAAACTGCATTAAGTATATATTTACCGGTATATTCAATTAAAAATCGACGCGAAACAAACAAAGTAGTCAACGTAGAATTGTTTCGATTTTAGCATAGACTTTAAATAGCCCAACAAGTCTTGATAACGCTTCTTATAACTCGTAGCCTGGACGCATGGTCATTTAGCTGAATAAATTATAGACATTTTGGAAAACTCGTTTTCATTTCAACGAGAAAACTTCGTTATAGCTTATTTCTTATATTTTGTTGAATCTAATGTATTGAATGCTCAACGATTATAGTTACTGGTTTCCTGGGCAAAACCAGTCGTACGTTACATACAAGTAATGGTTAATGATCATGCAAAGCAGGTACGTAATCAGACTAGTTAGCAAATTTGTGGGTAGATTACATGTTGATGGAATGTTCCTTCAAGCTATTGGTCGTTACAGAAAGCAATGTTAACAGTGTAACAAACAACTAAGTCGAACTTAAACAACGTTCTGACATATCATTTATTGCAGATTATAGAACAAAGGCAAAATTTTAAAAAGGACATTTGATCTGAACAACACGCACTTGATATTTAATATAATAATTATTAAACTAGGCTAGGTATTGGATTCTCTAAAGCATCGAGCAGATGTATAGTGCAGGAACAAGTAACAGATGCGATCCATTTTAACACATTCAAATGAACGAACTAACGAACTAAGTGATCTACCAGTTTTTTATTGCGTATACTCGTGTACCAATTGGCCCAGTTATATAGACGTGTGTTCATAAACACGCTTCAGGAGTCTTTAGTAATAACACCCTGACTCACGTCGTAAATATTTACATTCATGTTGAAATAATACCGAATGTTGTTTGTATGCGTCTATTTCTTTTGCGAAGCGTGCCTATGATATTTCTTTAGAGAACGTTTGTAATAATCATGATTAATATCAAGAAAAAGCAATACGACCGCCCTAGATATGTTAATTTGTGATAATGCTATTTTGATTATAGTTAACCAATATGTTTCAATTGACTAGAAGTACATTTTATTTAGATTTCGGTCAAGTTGTTGGATATGGATAAATAGCGCGATTTTCAATACACCGAAGTGCTACCATCCGCTTTGATGTTATGTTAAGTCATTAACATAAGTTTTTTGTTAAATTATATATAGCTTGCATGCAACAGATATATGGTTTTAAAGCAAATAATTTAAATACAGAAATAATATTAGAGATATAATACTCATGAATTTAGTATATAAATTGTATATATTATTTTATTTTATTTTAATGTCTCACTACTAAGATCATCAGTCCCATCGCGACATTAATAACTGTAAACGATGCAAAGACGACTCTTAATTCGTAAATTTATTTTTTATAGGTTGATCACGATACTGGCGACGATGTCCTGTTCCTGTTGTTGTGAAGTAGATACACTTAGGTCTACAATTAACTGGACACATATGAAATATGTAAAGCACATGCTTGTTGTTTATGTTTGATTAATAACACCAATGTCAAATGGCGCGATTGATTGCAACTTTCAAAATTACTTATGGTTTATAACGTTAAAGTTTAAGTGATTGATATCATGTCGTTCAGATTAAATGCAAACGTAGATTTTTTTGAAAATATTGAACGATATAAGCCTTTAGATTTGCAACAATCTGAGTTTATTCACCTATGCATTTTTAATGCATATCCTGCTTGAAACATATTTAAGCAATTTATATGATTAAATGCTAAGACATCACCTTCATTCATTTTTAATACGCAATACTTCACGTAAGAAAATGCACATGGTAAAATTAGTGTGGATATACCTGAAATGTCGATAACACTAGTTTAATATAACATACCAAATTATCGCAGACACGCGGCGAGGTTCAACAAGATCAATTGTTCATTAATATTACGTATTATGCCTAGGGCCCGGATATCGGAATGTAAAGAGCGTTAGAACATTCGTCTTTCATGGTTTGCGGCAATGTGATATACACTGAGCTATGGTAGTTGCTCTCTCAAAACACACTTATATTGCATATGAAGGTCAATTGGGAGTGTTTACTGTTTCATTCATAATCAGATGACGCACTTGAGCCGGTACTCAACAATTACAATGTCTTTCATACACAGTTTGTAAGTTATGTTATGAATTTTGTTCACTTTAATCTGTGAAATAATGAAAATGCATAAAAATCATGAATGGTAAATTGCTTTCTTTAATTCGACCTTTGTATATGAAGACATATAATATTGTCTTTGTTGGTAATATGCAATTTTTTGTACTTAAAATTGAATTATTTTCTGAATATCGAATGGCTATTGCAATTGTTGATTGTTGCATGTGGCAAATAATATGAATGTATTGAATTTTTACCAAGTACGTTCATTTATATGTGGAAATTTGCTGTTTTTAAACAAAGTAAAACTGAAGATGAAAATTACTCAGTTTTCCTAAGCTTTTCAATTGTTTATCACTTAATCAAAGTTGAGAATTACCGGAATTTTAAAAATATTAAAACACAGCTGAAAGACGGGGAAATCGTTAACATTGTATTCTAATTGACGTGATGAGACCGTTCGCGAACAATAATTCCTTATTTTGAAAAACAATGATTTATTTAAACAAAAATAGTGATGGGTAGTGGAGTTTTAATAACAATAAATATGAAAACTTAAACTATAGTATAACATAGCATGATAAGGAAGATATAAATATTATGAAAAAAGTTTATATCTGACAGATTTAAATACGCATTTGTGTTTCTCTATTCGTAAAACATATAAAAATGTATGCGGAAATTGTTTGTTTTGTTGATGTTATTGATTGGAGGTGGGGCTAAAATATTGTTTTCAAGATGCTCCTTCATATTGTCATAAGCGCTCAAATGAATAAAATTTATATTACACCCCGCTTACATTTCACGAACTAGAAACGAAACATGCCTTTACAAGAAAAAGAAAAACGACATTGGATATTTTCAATCACGTTATTCTAAATTGGCGCAACTATTGTCCATCTTCGCTTGTTTTACTGATTCTAACACCCTCGAATATTTAACTAAAATTAATACATAGTTACTGTTCTATAATTCCATCTCGTAGTATGCCTTTAATGTATTTACTAGAATAAACTCTGTAAATTGCTAATTATTGCGTATTGTGAGACAATATATGGTCTGTTGTTATAATATGTACACTGTTACACGCTAAATTGTATCTGACAAATGATGGTATTATGACGATGGAAATGACTACAGAAATATGGTTAATATTTGAAGATAGGGTGAAATAGGATTCAGGGCCTAAAATGTATATGAAATTTAATTAAATTCATTAAAAAAGCTAATAAAACAAGGCAAAAGAACTGAGTCAAATAAAAAATAAATTCCAATGCCAATTCAAATCGCTTAGGTTGTATTTGATTTCATTCATTGCATTCATACAATAACGGCAATACATCGTGTTCCTGTTGGCGCTCTTAAAACGTTGAAAAATGTTTTGCACCTGTTTCAATACTTAATTGTGTGCAAGATAAGATATTCATATGTATGGCTGAAAAACAACAAAATCACCTATTTCATTGTATTTTCATGTGCGTGAATCAGCTAAACGTGTAACGCATTCACTCCTTAGAGTGTAGTCAATAACAGACTCAAAAGTTGAAGCATGTATGTATCAAATGTACATCAAATGTTTACATGAATGTACTATGGTATGCAAAGCATCCAATTATCTGCAAATATCATTGATAGTCAAGATGACTTCCTAGTTTGTTATTGGTGGTATAAGTTGTTCTTCTACCATGCACTATTGCTTGATGCGTGCCTTTTCCAAAAAATAACATTCTTGTTTCCATGGAGGAAGACCCAATAGTCTTGTCCTCTATGCGAATTGTTAGCCATCACGAACTCTTTTGTACAAAAACAATCGTATCGTTTATAACTCGCATCACAATATCTTGTATTGCCCTTGTCACTTTCAATTATACACATTTGATTTCTTGTACACTTCACTGCAACAGCAAAATGTTATTTTGGAGATGATTTGTTCTGTTGCCAAATATGTGAAATTTTAACACGTGTTTAGGTATTATAAGTCATATATATTAATGCATATACATGTACTGCTGACCATTCATAGATCAGGTTTTGCAAGTTTTATTTATCTGCATGTTTTTTAAAGTCTATGTCTAAAAACATGGCTAGACGTATTTGTGCGCGTTCTAAAAAGACGCAATGGAATTCGACTTAAAATCTAGCAATGAGTGGATTTGATTCCATATTATTCTAAAACTAGTGTTTTAGTGCAAGTCAGTTCAATTTATTAGTAGCGTTTATGAAACACGACATTTAAAACGTTTATATGGGGAAATATATTTGATAGTAAGCCATGACATTCATTTGGGTAAATACATTTTCTAACGTCTGCAGATCGATTCATGTTCTATAAAGTATTTAATCTTTGCTTTTAAAACTATTCAAAACTCTATGGTCTTGATTTATAAAATAATAAAGCAATATCAGGAAATAATTTGATGTTAACACCTGCAAATTTAAATTTAAGACAGGTTACTGATTGTCAATTTTGTAAATTGATATACAAACCGCAAGAAATGAAACATAATAATGAATAAATACATGCACATATGCGTTAGTCCATATTTATTTAGTATGTAATACCACTTTCAGAAAACGACAACAAGTATTCTGCGCAGTTAATTTTCAAAAATGAGAAGTTATTGACATATTAGACGTCGTTGAATATGGAAAGTATCGGACAACTTCAAACACTATCAAAAATGAACTTGAAAGAGAAACACTACTTAATAATCACAGTCTTCTGACTGAACGTTTGTCGTTTTGCATAAAGGTATGAACACAATTGTATTCTGATATTAATCTGATCTCCATAAGTGCATAAATGAACTTGTAAAATCCATAATTTTCAAACATAAGCTTGTTGAATTTGTGCATGATGTTATATACGTGTTTGTTTCAAAGGAAAAAAATGCATGTGGGTTATTCTATTCATTTTAATGTATTATACTATTAATATTTTCCTAACTAAATGTATATATTGGAAGACCCAAATATGTTATCTGTTCCTGAACCCCGACTTTAAATTGAGTGTATACTTGGTGATTCAGTCACTACAAGAACATTTTTAGTGTTCTCGAAACGACCAACAGATAGCTGGTATTAAGACTAAATCAATGAAACATGCTTGACCTACGCGGAATACATTCTTGTTTGCTTGTAGGATGGAAAATTACACGTCTGATACGTTAATTGCTTATTGAATTTCACAAATTATACACTTACACCTACGTAAACATCGGTGATAACGCACATCAGATTTTTTTTTATTATTAGTTTTTCAATGAGCTGTTATAGTGTCAATTGCGTATTCGGTCAAAATATACTAATTGCAATTACTATGTAATGAACATTTATTATAAAATGTTAAATCCAAAACTTGAACGTAATAGAAATGCGACATATTGCACAAAGAGACCAACATAACCAAACGTTTTCTGAAACGACATTGTTCACTGAATTAATTTAAACACTTAACACGATTTGTCATTTGGTATTCAAGAATGAGTTCGGCAGTAAACAAACACAATTGATTTTGCACCTTCATTCTTTAAGCCAGTTAAATTACTTGTTATACTTAACCCACCTCCTTGCACTACAGTCTCTAGTTTATCATATTGCGGTGATTTAGTAGTGAACACCAATACATAGCCTATTAATATCGCCAAAAGATAACATCAGAACACGTTTTTGAAATCTTAAACATGCCTTCGAGTAAACTCTTGCTTCATTTAGAAAGTACATCACTTCACTACCCATGTATATGGTATTATGTAACCTTTACTTATACTCCAAACTTATCTCGCATATCCTGTGTTTTATTAATCACAAGATCATCTTTGTTATATTAGATTAAGATGTCATTTATTTTTGTCTGTTATATGTATTATATATATATCCTGGAATGTATCGATATGTTATTTGGTGTATAACCATTAAACACGGAATCACATGAGTAGAAGTTCTTTGTGTGGTATTGTGCGGGAAAGCACAAGTAAATTGGTATAACACTAGGCACGCCATAAAATCATCTCAACGAATATGATAAAATGTAAGTCAGATGCATTCGCGACAGACAATGGAACTTTTTTAATGCTCCCAGAAAATTTGTCGGTGGAGCATTTAGTTGCCAGTTTGTCCTTCCTTCCTTCCATCACACTTTTCCGTCACACTTTTGTTACAGTTTCTCATAGCACCTTCAATATGTTACCGATCTCTTACATATTTGGCATGTAGGTACCTTGCATGGACCTCTACCTTTTGATGAGGTTTGAGGTCACTGAGGTCAAGGTCAAGGTCAACGAGGCAAATAATAGATTTTCTCAAGGTCACACTTTGGTTACAGTTTCTCATAGCGAACATAAGGGGAGCAGCGATTCTTGTTGTTAATGGAGCTTATGAATGGTTATTTGCCAAAAACCTTCAAACTAAAAGCAATGTATTTATTATATATGTATCCGTATTTTTTTCTAAAAAGAGTGGTGCAATTTAGTTTGATACATTGAATTCTGTCTCTGAATTAAAATTAAGTTTGCATCCGAACATTCATATTTACTATGCCTTATCATGAGAGGTTTGTAATTGTACAATTGTACATAGATCGATAACTTCTGGATAACACAAAGTAATACATATTTTATCTTGACTAATTACATAATTTGTTTTATCGAATTCTTTTGAAAGTATAAAAAAAATATTGTAGAGAGATTGGAGATATAAAGTTCATATATGAAGTTCATATTATTGCAGGCCTGTCCGGAGATAAAGTCAACATTTCATAATGATGTTCCTCCCTGTCCGATAAACACAACTTATTCCCCGTTATATATCTTTAATTTAGTGAACGCCGTATGGAACTGGTTTATCGTTGCATGTTACTACGCATATTTGCAATATTTGGCATACTTGAACTAGGAGAAGTTACAACCCAACAACATGATCAGCAGATAATTTCTTGTCCGCTAGACGTGTATTTCAGACAAAGTTTCATTTTTCCATAGAATTAATGAAAATGCAAATAATTCGTTTTTTACATAAAAACGTGCTCGAACCTCTGGGCTTATGCAAAACTTTTAATTTTTTAACCAATCGATGGCTTGCCTAAACTTATTCTTAGCCAGAAAAAAAAATGAATTAATCACAAAATACAAAGGTGTGCATATACATAAACCTGATAGCATTATAATGTAAAGATAAAAAAAGAGCAAAATTATGAGCTTAATTCAGCTTAATTTCTTACTAGCTGAAATTAATATGAGTTATAGAATTACATGTTTCGAAGTATCCATTAAACGCCTTATTGTTAACACTATTTTTGATCCTAATGTAGCATCGTATACTGCACAATTCACTTACTCGATATGAATCTCAGGAAGAATTAAAAACATCAATCTCTTAATAGCCTCATCAACTGTTTACTCATTGTGCATATTGATTTTACATTAACAATATTCACGTATATTGGAAAGTATGATGATCTAAAAAATTACATCCCGAATAGTTCCACTACACAAACATATATTTGCACATCTAAATTACGTTGCTTAAAACTAAGAATTGATTGTTTTCGTATCTGGATGGCGAATCATTTAGCCGTTAGCTAATACATACCGGATCAACGGTTTTCCCTTTATATGAAACATCAATTAATTAATGAATCAAACTTGCGATTGTTCATTGAGGATGATTATTACTTGTTATAAGGTTGACATTAAGGCGACATAGTTAATTTCAGTGGGTTCATTCTTCCCACATAATAACGAATATGCGCCTTCATCCATGTTTGTAATGAGATCAATGATTATGTTTGACGTTAGTGTGATCTATGCCTCAATAAATAACTAAATTAATATTCAAACATCCAATTTACTCTCTATACCGCGATATTTTATCTATGAGTGGTCGGAATGAGCAACGCGATCGTGTTTACAATGTTTGACAATTTTATTAAAACTAACTTGTTAATCACGTGTTATGTTGATGGTATACAATCTGCTTTCATTCACCTTATTTACTGCATAACATACAAAATCTTACTGCATGTGTACATTCATTATTGTCACTGTACAGATTGTCGCCATGATATAAAACCCCACAACCATCACACCATCCCAAAAATAGGAATACAATTTGGGGATTCTTTCAAACACACTTTACTGGAGTCTATGGATGTCAATCCCTATTGTGGCACACCTTAGTTCAGTTTGATAACCTAAGTAAAGTATAATCCATTTGTCCGTGTGTTTTTATTTTTCTTCATCAAAACAATCGGAAGTTTTAAATATAAGAAATGTAAAATTTGCTATATATGTTTGACTTTTTCAACGACACTTTCTGTTCTTAATTGTTTTGGTTCTTGCCTTTATTTTATGCCGGTTCATTTAAAACTGCGAGCTATGTTTCTTGTTACAGTGTAACATGGATATAACAATAGAAAAGCGGATGCGATTTAAGTTTCATTATTCATATATTGATTAGATAGAACCTACGGTAATAAGCGATTTACTAAAAGTACTTTTGTTGCTACCAACTAAAGCACAATCACACCACGAGTTTCTCCCACGCAATTGTAATTTTCAATTACATTGTTATTCTTCTTTTGTTCACTTCGTTATGGTTGAGTAAATGTATGTATTAAAAGAGCGTTAAATTTACATCGAATGAACAATAAGAGGACCATGAAAAAAAAACTCGACCTGAAAATGCGAATACGTTAGCTGATTTTCTTTTATATTAATACATGATCGATACAAATACTAATACTATGAGTTAATAAGGATCAAAACTCGCACCCTTTCATTGTAGATAATACAATAAGACATAAGCTTCATATTGAAAACGATTGCTTAGCGCAAACACGATTCAATCGCTGTGTTTATAGCAGTACAACTGTTAATACATATGACAACTATAACATTATGTACAAGAATTTGGCATTTGTATCATAATAGTTATTTCTAGCCATACGATCATTCGCAATCTTATTTAATTGACGTGATTTTGTCGTATTTTACGTGAAGTTGACGTTAACACTTTGATATGGCAGGTTACCCCAATGCCTTGCATTAACTGATCCTTAAAGACGATTATGGTTTTACTTGTTCTTTATTTTATGTGATTGCGTTTTTTTTTCCTGTATAATAATATATAGGCAGTTTGCCTCATGCAACACTTTGGAAGTACGCATATGATAGCTCTCCTGAAGTATTTGCAGTTTAACCATTACTAAATAAATAGAAATTCGCGATAGAGTTTAATTTTTTGCCTTTAAACACTCACCTATAATTCGAAAATACATATATCAAGCCTGAAATGTGCGTGTTAACTTACATTTAATCAAAGTACTGACAGCACTGGTGTGACGATGCTTTTGAAGAGGATTGATATAAAAACATATATTTGAGTTTATCTACATCACCACAATTGTGTATGTGGGTACGAACAATTTGGGTAGGGAAAAAAATGGGTACGAAATTTTTTGGTACAAAAATTATGCCAAAAAAATTGGGTACGAAAAAAGATTTGTTTACGAAAAAAATATTTGGTACGAAAAAAAATTTGAGTGCGAAACAAAAATTCGGGGTACGGGGAAGTAGTACCCGTGGGGAACTATATCCATTCAGCGAAACTGGGAGGCGGGTTACATTCTCGATCAAATAAAACAAGAAATATCTTTTAAAAGATATTCGACGTGTATTTTTGTACCACTTATCTTAAACAAACGTTATGTTTCAGTAAAACGTTTGTGGGTTATAATTTTACGTTTCAGCATATAAATTCAAAACTTGACATCCTCTTAGTTACACAATGCTCTTTAATTTCACATGTATATCATACCAAACTTTATATTTCGTTGTTTCCTTTCCTAAGTTAATGATGCTATTTGTACGGACGTCATTTCACATGCCCATGTGCATGAACATATAGTTGTTCTCTTTTAATATTTTTTTTCTCTTATTCAATAAGCTTAGGCATGTTTGTTTGTTAAGTCCGGCAATAATTTCATGATGATTCCCGAAAGTAGGTATGAGCACATAGTCGTAAGAGCACTTGAATACGTGAGTTCGCCAATGAACACAAGGTAAGGTTATATAAATCTCCGCGAAATGACCTAATATGCGTTTAAAACAGTAAACAGTATCCAACAAACGAATGCATTATCAAACATAGTATGTGCACTGATGTGGCTCTGTAATTTCTGGTTGAAAAGTTTATTAAATATGCAAAATGAGAATGCACGCATAAGAGCAAGTTTCACAGATATCATACGGCTATTATGCTGTTTATATACCATAGTCGCTACAACGTTTACAAATGGCAGGTTCGAAATAGTTCGTTTTCTTTGCACTCATGATCGCGTTGAAAGTTTATTATACACGTTTTAATTCGCAATTTATTTACTGAATCACGACAAATGTCAAATACAATACAGAAAATGCATAGTTGTTTCATTGATCTATAAACATATAACGGATTGAATATAACTTATTTAAAATTAATGTTTTCAAACTATAATAATATCTTATATAATAAAATCTTTTTCCGAGAATATGCTGTCCAATTTATAGCTGAACATCCTATACCTTTATCAATGATAATCAGCGAGGTATGCCGATTAGAAAAATCGAGCTATCTCAATCGGACTGGCTCGGTCTTTTACATAGGTCGCCATTGTGAAGAATTTGTTCATGGTATGATAACTTAGACGAGCTATTTCGCAGCATCGTCAAAAATATGACATAAATAGTTTGGAAGTAGTTGCTACGTCATTTGGTCAGGATTGTAACCAGGCTGGGAATTTATGATGTAATTTGTGTACATACTAATGGGATAATTTGAAGTCATGTATTATAACTTATGTTCCAATTGCAATTAACGTACAGTTCCTTAAAATACATAAATGAATTCTAGTTGCATAACATGAGGAAATCATGGTGTCTTTTTAAGGCCAGTGATCAATCGGAGAACTTTCTGATTAAAATATGTACAAGTTCTATCGATGGCCTAGTCTGTCAACAGACTGATAATTTTTTTTTTTTTTATAATTTCACAATTACTCCTTCAGATGTACTGCAAGACAATATCAAAGCCCCTTTTCTCTTCTGGCTGAATTATCATTTTAAGCAGATAAGAAAACGTAGCTCTGTATAGTATAAGTACAGTACAAGAAGTAGGAGAGAATTATCTCTACAAAAATGATACAATTATAATGCAGGACTGTAAACAGTCTATCAATGGCCTTGCGTTGTTATCACGCTATTCAGTATCATCCGACGGATGTCAATTGGATGCATTGAAGAGCCACATATCATTGCGCTATTGTTGATCGTCTTCACTATTTTGAAGCGATGTACTTGATTACTTTCGATTAGCCATTAACCTTTCAAAAGGGCACTTGCGGCTTACGCGCTGGAATATTGAATGCTTTCTACGTCATTCAGTCACATTGGAATGATTGATACCTTGATCAATGCTAAAGATTTGAAGGCATGAAGTTAATTCATTCGACGAAAACTAGACATTATGTTATATGAATCTGTATAAGTAATAATTTATAATGGATGCTTATGAAATTCAAACACATCCACCCTGCTTATTGCAAGATTGCGGAGTTCAGGAAAACTAAGTTTCCTTAATATCTTTCAAACACCGATCGCTGAATTCTTTTTTTAAATGATATTTCAAAACGTTTTCAGTATATATGCTTTGTTAACATCCGATGTTCTTTTATTTGAGGCAATTAAATAATCGCTTACGCAATACACCAAACACATTTAAAACAACCTAATGTAAATGTTAAAAATTAAACTCATGAAACACGATTAGGAAAAACGCATTACGGTCGTCTGTTTTTGCGTTTATCGACCATAATTTAGAACAATTAATAGTTATGTGACATTAAACATAAAATAAAAGGTAAGCTGGGGTCAAACATCATATTTCCCTTTGCATTCGTTAGACTTAAGTGCATTAAGTGCCCGCATATTCGTCGCATAATTCTGACTAGGTTACAATAAAACGCACATTTTCGTCGATTGAGCATTAATGACATAATGAAAAATCGTTTTGAACCAGCCCTTAAAACAGCGAAAGCTCTTCCTGTCCCCCCGTCCGCATCGTCTTGTAAATATGTATACTACAGGTTATTTTGCATGAGTAACTCATAAGCGTGCATGGTAGTCTACTGTGGGCTATCCTTTGGTTACCATATTAATGACATTTACAACATCGATAATGTGTTTCTCGCATAACAATATACACGTTACTGCTAATAACCGTCGGAAACTGAAATATGAGAATATGTAAGAAACGGGTATACAAACTTTTCAAATACTCTTATGTCGTATTATTTTTTGAGCCAATTACAATATCATATTTGAGTGGAGCGATGTTACAGATGATTAAATGCATGTCTACACAATGATTTTCTTGACTGGTCCTACAATGAATTAATCATTTTTTTTTTATAAACATTGAATGTAACTGGTATAAACTTGCATATAAGGCGCTTAAATTTAATATTAAGGATACTTTCCAAAGAACAATTGACACTTCAGCAACATTATCAGGATATAATGTTTGGTCCGCTGGTCATGTATTTCAAAATATTACACATTATCTTGTACAATTCTTACCACGGTACTATAAAAATAAATAAATAAGCAATCTAACTATTTAAATTCTTTGTTATGAACAAGAAGTAGTTAAACATGATGTAGCATGCACAATTATTTGACTTCGATTTATATGCATACTGTTCACATTCTGAATAATCCATGTAAACCTGTCAGAGTATTTCTTAACAATGCGAAAATGTAATTTGGACGCCAAAACTTCCCCTGCTAAATAGTCTTATCAACTTATCTCACCACAGATTTTGTATTTTTTCTCGACATGCACTTTATCAATTAATAATGGTTAGTATAGTGATCGTAAAATGAATCCCCATTATCTGAACTTCTTAGAACATATATTAAATTATGATAAATTGTTATTTTAATGAATATCTAAATAACCATTCGAAACAATTAGACTTGATTACTGTCGTATATGTCTTGCGAATCAATCAGCCGTTTGCGCATGTGGGTGCAACGACTTTCCCTCAATTCGAAACATCGATCAATTTATGAATAATAAATGCGATGTATCGTTGTGGGGGTTTTAAAAGCTTCTATCAGTCTGATATTTCTTGCAATATTTGTGCTTGATAGTTTCTAGATGTTCATTATTCTAACTCTCATCCAGACATGGTTTTTTATTGCATCAATAATTATACATGACGTTAAACTGATATATGACCCACTCGTGAAATGTAATGTTATTATCATCGAAATCTTACTCCCCGGCCATGATAAATTATCAAGGATTGGTCGGAATAAGCATAGCGATCATGCTGCGATTATTTGGCAATTTTATAAAAACGTGCTGGTAAGAAACATTAAGTATTTATATTTTTAAATATTTTGAAGTACATTGATACATTTCGGAAACACAAAACTTCAAGGTTCTTTAATCGTGTTCTCTCCATGTTGTTTATCAATTGGTAAGAGCCGTGATCTCTTTTAACGGCTCTTAATATTGAAATGGCAGAAAATAAATGTTGTGTTGTTAAACTTAGTCCAATGTTTGACACGTAATTAACTTTTATCTTATGACTATTGGAATCGCGTCTTTAATATTATTACTATTTTCAGCAGGGCTTAACATATTCAGTACAAATAATCCAATTCAATTATAAAGCAAATCAAACGTGTTTATACAACTGAATGAGATGAAAAATAGATATATGCCACCATGAATGCAATCCGAAAAGTGTGGAATAGTTTTCACTTTTGTTTGCATACATATTACTTCAACGTTTGTTGTTTTATAAATTGATACATACGCGTTCAATACGTTGCATAAGTTCGGCTCCTCAAATCGACTGGTCCGTTCTTTGCGTGAGTGAGCTAAACCATGTAACCCATTCATTCCTGAGAGAGGGTGCAATTACTGAGAAGTTTAAGCATACGTATTTATGAATTTCGCACCAAACATTAACACGAATATACTGCTTTATTCATGTTATCAGACTATCTGCAATTTTCATTGCAAGACAAATTGCTATTGATTATGTTCGTTTTCATGCGATCCTGCTTGATTTGTGCTTTTTCCAATTATGAAAAACATCCTTCATTTCATGCAGGGAGACCCAGTATTCATCTCCGGTATGTCAATCGTTATTCATCATGAAATCTTTGTTAAACAGACAATCGCTTCGCGTATAACTCGCATCACAAGATATGTATTATATTATTAATTACAAATACCATTTATTTATTTGCTGTACAGTACACTATAACATATTGTTTATTTGTAGATGAAATTATTTCATTTATGCAAAAATGTTTTACATGTCGACAGTTGCTTTGGTATTTTAAGTCATAACACAAAAAATGCATAAATACTTGTAGTGCATAGTGTTGTTTTTATATTTTAGATTCAGCTGCAAATTTCCTTAATTATGTTTCTCTTAATATACCCGATGGAAAAACGTATGTGTGGAGTTGTTTACGTTTTCTAAAACGACGCTACGAACTGTTAATAACAGTTTGGAATTGCCTTGATTTAATTTCTAAACTCATTTTGATTTATTTGTACGGCTTATAAAACAGTGGGAAAAGAGAAATATATATGAAGTTGGAATGCCATGTCAATCATTTGTATATATAAACTTATTTTTCATTGAAGATCGATTTATGGTCTATATTTTTTAGTCCAATCGTTGCTTTTCTAATTATTGCCACAATTCTATTAGATTGATACACAGTAATATTAGGCATATAAAGAAATGACTCCTTGATAACACCGTGACGACTTTAATTGAAGCAACGTTAATAATTGCCAATTTAATTTAACTAAATACAAACCATACGCATACACCTTTTAAATGAATATGTTGGGTCAATGTATATTATACTGACAACGCGGCAGCCAAATATACCAATAAAGTGCACATATAAATTCTGCCATATGTATGTTATTAAATGGAATGCAACTTCTTTCGAAAATAGACGAAGACAATCAACAGTATTCTGTGAAGTTTTTAATCATTTGCTGTCAATGGGATACCACACGGTTTTTTCTTTTGACGTATCGGAAAAAAATCCAGACATATCCAATATGAAGAGAAACATAACTTAATAAATCGCGTCTTCGGACTGAACGTTTGTCGCACTGCAAAGAACGGCATCACAAAACAGCATTACATATATGGATTAGATCACTAAAAGTGCATAAATGAACTCGTAAAATTCATAATATGATAAAATAATTTTGTGTTTGAATGTTCTTGTGGACGTGTATGCATGTGGCTTTTTATATTCATGTTAATATATTATAATTTCAAAACCAAAACTTAAGTTTTTCTATGTAAGTATTATATATTTAAAGATCCTATTTTGTTATTTGGTCTTGTACCCCGACGTTATATCGAATAATATAATGGCTTGGTTGCTACAAGGCATGACTAACAGATAACTGGTATTAATTCTGAATCACTGCTACATGCTTTGCTTATGATGAATACATTCTGGATGTTTTGTAGGATGGCAAAATTGCACGTCTGATACGCTAATTGCTTTTCGAATGTCACCAATCATATACTTAAACCTGCAAGACCAGCAGTGAAAACATATACATTGAAATGTTGTTAATTAACGTTCTTAAAAAGAGGTTATGTATTACATATGGAATGAGTGATGTATTGGACGTCATCATTGATGACGTTCATTCGAACGAATGATAAAGGGGGCTAAGTTTCATTAAGTTGGTGCATATAGTCGCGATTTGTGGCGCTTGAAAACTAGTCGGTTACTTTTGCTGAAATTTGACATGTATATGGACAAGAATGCGATCTACCTGTTGGCGTAGGCGTTATACCTGGGAAAAATCAAGTTTTCGAGTATTTTGCGTTTAAATATTTTTATGGGAAAGGGCACGCGCGCGTGACGTCATGAAAATCGCTTAGGCTAGCTTCCATCTTGCTACGAAACAAAGAAACTGACGTTACGCGTTATTAATTCAGTTAGGCGTTTAATCGATAAACAAAGGCGTAATAATTGTGTTTGAATATCAATCGGTAGTACACATGCATGTCTTTTGTGCACATTGTGGTTTTTTAATGAACATGACATAAATCTATGTGTTATTCAACGTATTGAGTGCGACGAGTTGAAGAAAGGTTTACACGGCTAGGCTTTCCGAGATTAATGTAAGTACACACTGGTATTAGAATGGTATTCTGTTTATCCGATAATATCTTGAATATAAATGATATTCAGACAATTACATTATTAGGGTTTAATAATTTATTATTTAATCAATAAATAAACGCAAGCAGCAAATCAATTAATTTCGTTTGTAGTGGAAACCGAAAGTAAACAAATCAACCGTCAAAATGGCTGACGACATAGCAACGTAGGAATTAACGCTCAGAAATTATTTACAAAATAAGATCATCAGAAATGATGTAAAGTGAACGCTAATTCGCTGTTTTGTAGATAAGTATACGATCTATTGAAAAACCATAACATTTGACATAAAAACACCCGCGGATATGAAAATCTTCAGTGTAACGAAATAGCAGACATCACACGGCGTCTCTGATTCTACGCTGTTTGCCAAGGCCGATAATGAATGGAAATGCACAAACTCAGTAACTGGCAAGCATATATGCATTAGTAGGTTGTTTCGTGATTATTTAGAAACGACTACATAATTCTTTTGGTTCAGCCAGTGCAACTAAACAGAAATAAGTATAAAAAGTTTCTACACCTGACAACAATGTGCCAACTTAATACAAGGTAAGTTGTTTACATTATTTAAAATATTGCAAGCTTACAGTATACAACAATAAACAGCCGGTACAATGTAATGTCATCATTTTAATTTTAATAAGCCCGTGGTTAATTACCCTTTTAAATCTTATGGATCAATGCATCTCTAACACCTTCAATTGACTTGTTCGTGAAAAATATACACCCTCAGTGCATGTTATCCCATACACCATCACTCACTTACTAAGGCTCGATTGATCATTCTCGGCTCGGGTACTACTTACCGGTACATGTACCCCGGGTACTCTTAATTTTACTTACATGTACCCCGGGTACGGTAAATAAACTTAAACATACCCGCAAATATTAGATTGTATCCGAGTTGTATATCCGCCAAAAATCCGATGTCGTTAAACATGCTACCGATTAACGTAAAACAATATTGTTTACCTTAAACAAACTTCTCTTTTAAAAAATAAGCATCAACATGCTTTTTAGTATGAGTGTTGAGAGGACGCCGTAGGAATAAGCAAGTACCGTAAATTTGCAGCCATAAGTCGACCTAAAAAAGCTGCCAAAATTGACTTTATAAGTCAACTCGACTTATGGATGAGGTACTAAATAAAAAAAATAAAAAAACATATTTCTGTACCGTTTTTGTAAAGTAATAAATCTCTGAAGCGGAGGAATGATGACTGTTTACGGAAAGGCCGACTCGTCTTTTACTTATATGTCCGCCGATAACAAAATATTCATGTTTACATTGGTTTTTAATTCATTAATCTTCGTAATAAGTCCAAATAAAAACATGTAAAAATAACTTCGAAAATATTAAACATTTGTGACATACGGTAAAGTGGTGAAAATTATACATGGCAATTTGTCTATTGATACATCGCCCGCTGTCTGCTAAGAACAATAGTAAATCGACTGCTGACACTTGTACCCATTTAAAGCTAATCCGTGTAAATACAAACTGTCAACAGTTGCAGGTGTCTTCATGCCACCAATTATCGCTTCTCGGCCTTTGACTAAGATCAAAGTGTAAAGTATAGTGTTAGCATCCTTTCGATCATTTGTCTTTATTGCGTCACGCCTAAAATAGTTATCCGTTAATGATATGCACAACGGTTCTGCTACAAACTACTTCTGACCAATCAAAAATAATTACTTGATCGTTGGATACGCCTTTAACCAATCGCTATTGTTCAACTTCACATGGTATATTTTTTGATTGGATGAAGGTGTGGTTTCGTTGATTTATTCACAACTGTCCCACAATTTATGCATAATCGTTTCGTAAATAAATAGATCTTATCTGATTGAAGATTTCATTCATTGAATGATTATAATAAAACGCACTCACCCTGAATTATTAAAAAGTGTAATTGGACATATCAAATACACAATTACTTTGGATCATCTGCTTAGTATTATCAGATGAGACGTTTTTTCCAGAATGCAAAAAATATTCCTCGGGTATCTCGTGATTTACGAATATGTATATAACAGTCGAATAGCGAGCGATGCGAGTGTTGGTAAATTCACGTGTTTCACGCATAATGGCGAAAGCGTTGTTGATTATTTGAGAGCAAGTTACAATTATTTTGACCATATAATGAATTTCTGCGTTCAAGATTTTACCGAATTTTCACATCAATAGCACTAACATTTGAATACAAAAATATCTGCTCATAATATAAACACTGAAAGTTATTACGTTAAATGGGATACTAATTTTGATTTGTGAAATATATATTAAGTTCGAAATAATCAATGATATGTTATTATGATTTTGAACAATAAAATATATTTTTCGTGATAATAAATCATTGAAACGTTGAATGTTTCGTTTGAAATATATTCTAATTATTAATATCCCAAAAAATGTCAACTGCCGGTACAAAAGCCCTCAGAACCATGACTAAAACGTCACTTAAACATGTCCGAGATAAAGGAAATTTACCCCCCGACTTATGGCAGAGTCAAGGCAAAAAACCAAGTTTTTCTAGCCACATTATACCCCTCGACTTATGGCCGAGGTAGACTTATGGCCGCAAATGTACGGTAATCAAGAATACGTCTCTGTTTCTGCTTTTATTTCCTTCATGTATAATGACGATAAGGATTGACGACTAACATCGACGACAATGATCACAAGCATTTAAGACTAACACTGACAACAAGCATTGGCGACTAGATGTAACATTGACGATTCTCTACAATAAATGAAATTAACAGTATTATAAATGAATAATAAGATTATAGTACAACAGATATGCTTTTCAAAGTATAATATAATAGCATACACTCATTAGAATAAGATGTTTCTTAAATTACATTTTGAAACATTTTCAATAAATACAGAAATATCTTAAACAATATTTATTACACAGCATTAATTAATTGTTAAAACATAATATAAATATATGGTGTTCCCCATTTAACGGACCTTGGTAACCAAATAATGTTTCTTTTAAAAAATCTATGACGGTAAAAAGTGAACGTGCGATGTCGCGGAAAATATTATACTTGACGATGTCATACAATGACGCGACTTTAAACAATTTAAGATTTAAAATTAAATCACATTATTGATTTTAACAATGAGTTTTGATAATATAAATGCCATTGAACAGAAAATTGACATAAATGTAAACATAATTAATTTTTACAAAATACCCGACAACAACAGATTTAGTGTTAAAATTCCCGGGTACGTTTTAGTATATTTACCGTACCCAGGGTACGAGCCTTACTAACTGTATTATTATTATATCTCACCGACTACAAGGTACCTTTACCTTGTTGTGTTTATCAAACTGGAATTTATGTAAAATCCGGCTTTGTTTACTTTTATTTTTCATTCATTTGATTACGCAATTGTTGACGTACCTCGTGGAAAATTATTTGAATCTTTGGATTTTAATGGCGACAAGCTATAAGTGTCAATTTATTTTAAAAACGAATCTAAGATTTTAAGTATTGTGTGTTTTTCATGCATAATTCAGTGTTTTCCAGAAAATTGAGTACCAGTTATATGGCCGGCAACTATGCAGTAAAACAAAAGCATTTATGACATTTACTTGATATATTTGGGAAAAAAAGCCGTCATGTAAATGTAAGAGTAAATGTAACGGGCAGAATCGCTGGCTGCCGGTATTTAAAGAGAACACTGATAATAGTAAACTAAATCTCTACGACACGATTACAGCGTTGTAAAATTGTGTTTTGGGTGATAATGGTTAGTAATTCATACAAATGTTATTAAAAAATATTGTGCTTTAAAATTAATTTTGAGAATGGGATGGAAGAACAGAAAATGAAGAGCATACAGGGATGGAAATAAGTGGTTTCCCATGAGCCCGGGGCAAGTAGATTTTGGCCTGGGCAACTCAATTTCAAAAGTTGGTAAACTTGTTTTTTTTTTAAATCTTAAAACAATTCAGTGCAATAAAAATTGAAAAACAATTGATCACCATGGATCAATACTAGTTAAATAACATTCATTATATAGGAATAGGACATGATTCAATTCAGGCTCATAATAATACATCATGCATTGAACATGTGTATTGTCAGCAAATGTATATAATTATCTATTATTTTATTTAAAAAATGTATAATAATATTCACATGTTCATATTTCTGGGCTCGTTATTCTTTATCTGGGCAACCAAAATACTAAAGATGGTTGCCCACAATAGTAAAAAGTTAGTTTCAATCCCTGGCATATCATTGTAACTTTATTGTTTAACTGCATTGCATTAAAATTGTGATTGAGGTAAGCTTGTTGTTTATAGTATATTTACTTTTTAGCTCGACTATTATATATGAAATATATATAGTGTAGCTATCCTACTCACCCCGGCGTAGGTGCGCGCATTGGAATGTTTGCGTACCACCTCGAATATATTTCCTATGTCCATTGACATATTGCTTTCATACATGTATTTTGCTTCTTAACCAACATGACCCCAATGTATAAACAAAAGCAGATAACTGTATCAAGCATTTTGTAACAATTATGGCCTTTTTTTCACTAAGAATAAGCATATAATTGATAAATCTATTTTAAAGTTTGCGTACCACCTTTAAATTGCCACAACTTTTTTATTATGCTCTCCCCAAATTTTTTAAGGGGGTAGCATATAGTCGCCGCTTCGTCTGTCCGTCCGTGCATAATTTTTGTCGGGCTATTTCTCAGCAACTAATGACTGGAATTCAATTTAACTTAATGGGAAGCTTCACTACCAAGAGGAGACATGCATATTATCAGCCGGTTCTGATGATTTTTCACAGAGTTACAATGTATGGCCCTATGAAATTTTCCATTAACTGTACATATAACGCGATCTACCTGTTGGCGTATTCGTTATTACTGGGAAAAATCTAATTTTTGAATAAAATCACGAAAAAGTGGTGTTTTTTAGTGCGCAATCGCTATAAACACGTGGCTTGGCCGGAAGTACATGTAGCCTTAATAGCAACCCCAAGACAATTCACCCCCAGGAGACAATTCACGGGCTAGACAATTCAAATTAGATTTTTCATACCCCAATTTTTCGATTTTCGTAATCATTTTTGTCGTACCCAAATGTTTTTCGTACCCAAATTTGTTCGTACCTAAAAAAAAATTCGTACCCATTAGTTTCGTACCCAAATGTTTTTCGTATCCAAATTTTTCGTACCCAATTTTTTTCGTACCCCTTTTTTTTCGTGCCCAATTTTTTTCGTACCCATTTTTTTCGTACCTAAATTTTTGTTCGTACCAATTTTTTTTCGTAACAATTTTTTTTTCGTACCCATTATTTCGTACCCAAATGTTTTTTGTTCCCAATTGTTTTCGTACCCAATTTTTTTTTCGTACCCATTTTTTTCGTACCCGTATGTTTTTCGTACCAAAATTTGTTCGTACCCATTTTTTTTTCCGTACCAATCTTTTTCGTACCCAAATTTGTTCGTACCCAATTTTTTTTTCATACCCATTTTTTTCGTACCCAAATAAAAAAAATCGTACCCATTTTTTTAGTACCCAAATTTGTTTCGTACCCAAATTTTTATTTGTACAAATTTTTTTCGTACCCAAAAAATTTTCGTACCCTAATTTGTTTGTTTCCTTTATTTTTTCGTACTCTAATTTGTTTTCGTAACCAAATTAGTTTTTTTTCCTGCCCATATTATGTTCGTACCCATTATTTCTTCGTACACAAATTTGTTCATACCCAAATTTTTTCGTACCCATATGTCGTACTCAAATTTTTTACGTACACAAATTTGTTCGTACCTAATTTTTTATTCGTACCCATTTTTTTCGTACCCAAATAGTTTTTCGTACCTTTATTTTGTTCGTACCCTTTTTTTTTTCGTACTCAAATTTGTTTTCGTACCCAAATTATTTTTTTTTCGTACCCACTGCCCACATATTTTTTCGTACCAATTTTTTATTTTGAAATAATCGATTTTCAATTTGATTTGAACTCTCCACTCATTCCATCCCGCGAAACCCTTAAGGTGTCGCAACTCTAGTTAAAACTCAAAGTCTAGAATTTAGAAGAAATACCAATTTCTAACATACATCCTTATTTGAAACTTCCAATTAATGTGCATACATCAGGTAAAGTTCATAGATAATTAGTCTAATCTGATTTTGGCACACAATTTCTCGACCAATTTAAGAAATGCTTCTGTAAGGTGTCTGTTTCCTGCTGGTGATTGGCACGCCGATCGGCAACGCGTGGTAGTCTTTAACGTCCATTGTGTTTATTATCAGTTGTGATAACTGGATGAAAAACATCTAAGGAGTTTTCATTTTTGTTAATTATGATTTTAAACTAATCAAGCACGTATGTGCCTTTGAGTGTTGTCTACTTGCATTGTACTGCTTTTTTAGAATATTCAAATTGAACATTACTTATTGACAATAGTTGTATTACAGGCGTTATTCGAGAACAAACTAGGTAAACCAACGTTCTTCTTCAATATTGAAGCGAGTGTGACAGTGTACTGTTTACATTATTTTTATATAGTAATTTTCAGTTGTGGCATTTTGTACATCTATTGCTATATAGCTTGCAAAATTTTGACAAGCATATAACCTTTATTTTGTCCTTAACCGTGTGAGTATTTATGTTGTGTGTCTTATTCCTAATACACCTCAACGCACGATTTATTCGACCACATCATCCTACAGTGTTTATATGTAGTGTTTGTTTATATTTGTAGATTCGCTAAATAAAACAAAAACACTACTGGAAAAGCACTGTCATTAGCACTGTCATTAAAAAAGCTAAGTATCAAAAATAACTTTATTGCCAGTTTCGTCTTTTATTTGTTTATTATCGTGTTAAAATTCAGTTTTGTTGGCTGTTATTGATTGTTTTGATTTACTTGCATAGAACTAAAACTAGTGAAATAAGAAAAAAATAAAAGAATAATATTTGAACGTGCACGTAAATACATACCTTTTGAAAATGTGTGAACGTTCCAAGCGAAGGTTATAATTAACAGCTAATTTCCTCTTTGCTTCTGATAATATATAAACTATGAGCTGTGATCTGGCAATTGCGAAACAGGTCGAAATATAATATTTCCCCCATAACCATATACTTTTAAGGAATTCAAAACTTAATATATTTAAACAATTTAAAGCTGTGTCCTGTGGTTTGCCATGTTGTGAGCAGAACAGAACAGAACAAAACGTTTATAAAGATAAACTTCCGGTAATATTAAAAAAAGGGATTTGCCAAACATGATTTCTGGAATATGGACAAGGGTGGGGGTACTTAGGATTGTTGCGTAAACTGATTTGACCATGTGGCTATTGTTGGGGATGTTTCAATCCACAATCATTTATCGGGCGTGTTTAACGCATGGGTGCGCCAGTACACACGAAGTCACGAGGTCGGCGTGTTGACAATACAAAGGTTATTGTCGGCATGTTGAGAAGGTAATTACAATTCAGCTTAGCTGCTTCATAATAGAAATACCGTTAATAATGGTTTACGACGTCAACTCATTGAGGATAACATATAGTATTAAGGAATTAAGCCGGTATTTACTCAGTATATACATGAACATTTGTGTGTACAAAGTACAAAAGGCACCATAAGCTAGAGCTCAACAATAATTTACACTTAAACACATAGGGTTCTAAATAATATTTATAAATTCACATTCACTACACTGACTTGACTTTGAACTTTCACAAACTACATCATATTGTGAGTACAATAAGCAACCTAATGAAATTATTACCGACCATATTGCCCAATGCATAAAGTTAAATGTAATAGTCAATATTACTGACAAGAAATTGCCATCACTTTACTGGATACCTAAATTACATAAGACGCCATATAAAAGTCGTTTTATCGCTAATTCAGTGTCTTGTACCACCAAACAATTATCAGTGTATCTTACATCTGCATTGAGTGCTATTAGATATCATATAGCTAAATTTTGTAATAAAGTTTATGAAAATAGTAATATTAACCTATTTTGGTCAATAAAAAACACCTTAGAAGTTATTGATAAAATTGAAAATAAAAAATATAAGGTGTCACAGGTAAGTACTTATGATTTTTC
The DNA here is from genome assembly GCF_020536995.1 of Dreissena polymorpha. Classification (NCBI taxonomy): domain Eukaryota; kingdom Metazoa; phylum Mollusca; class Bivalvia; order Myida; family Dreissenidae; genus Dreissena; species Dreissena polymorpha. Next base: position 162,237,836 of record NC_068355.1, read on the forward strand.
GACACTATATACAACGCTTCCTCACGCTTTAATAAAATCCAAACTTGTTTCTTTGATTGAAAAAACTTTCGCTAGAGAGAAATGTTTGTATCTAGCTTTAAACACTAAAACAGCTTTTTTTACCAATCAGATATTAGATAATTACATCATTTGGACTGGTCTTGACTTTTGTGCAGAACTTACTTTTCTTTTGGATAACTTGTTTGTTGAATTTAATGGTAAAATATTTAAACAAATTATTGGCGTTCCTATGGGTACTAATTGTGCGCCACTTATAGCTGACCTTTTTTTATATTGTTATGAAAGCGAATTTATGTTAGAATTATCTAAAACTAAGCAAGTAGATTTGATTAATTGTTTTAACCTTACTAGTAGGTACATTGATGACATACTTAATTTAGATAATCCATTATTTGAACAATATATTCACAAAATATACCCAAAAGAACTAGTCTTAAATAGATCGTGTATATCCAATACAGACGCTGCGTATTTAGACTTACATTTAACTATTAATAATAATTTGATCAAAACTAGTTTATACGACAAACGGGACGATTTTAACTTTGAAATTGTAAATATTCCGTTTCTAGATGGCAACATCCCTAAAGGACCTTCCTATGGTATTTACATTTCTTAGTTGGTACGTTATGCCAGAGCATGTTCGTGTATTAAAGATTTTAATGATCGTAATCTAATATTAACTAAAAAATTGCTAAAACAAGGCTTTTTGTATCATAACCTAAGAAATAAATTTGCTAGATTTTACTCTAAGTATGGTGATTTAATTTCAAAATATAATGTTTCTTTAAAATGGCATTTAAATAATGGAATCTCCCATCCATCATTTTACGGAGATGTTATGAAACGTGTCCGCAAATTAAAATATGTTAAACCAAATGTTCATATTAAACTTTTCAATTTTATTAACTTGTTTTTATCAAAAGGATACGATGCTTATGTACTTAAAAACACGTGTTTGGTGGTTTTCGATTCACTATATCTTTCTTCCCTTAAAATTTGGAATCATTAGTGATATTATAGGCATTTTTCACTGTTGAATAAAATTGTGTCATTGTGTCGTATGAACAAATCTGCATGAATACTACATTGTAGGCATTTTTCACTGTTGAATAAAATTGTGTCATTGTGTCGCATGAACAACTCTGCATGAATACTACATTATAGGCATTTTTCACTGTTGAATAAAATTGTGTCATTGTGTCGTATGAACAAATCTGCATGTAAACTACATTTGGACTTAAATCATACATCAAATCATTTCTGTCTTCAGTTGTCAAAACACCTATATACTGTTTGATTCCAATAATGTCGCTTTAATGGAATTACCATTTTTATTCATTTGCTTCTTAATATTAAATCACCTAAACTTGTTTTATTAGTAGCACAGCCCCATTAATATTTTTATTTAGTACTGCCCTTGGAATTTGTTCACGCCATTATGTCATTATGGATTTTTGTGACGTCATACGACCGACTTTCCCAGTTGTAATCTACATGCATAGGTCATTGGGTTTATAACGTTCCATTTTATTTATAATTTCTCTCTGATAGGCGTTTCTTGTTTGATTTAATTATTTTTAATTTGTTTAGCAGTCACATAAACAACCAAGCTATGTAATATGGAATTTTTACACCCATTATTGCTGCTTCTTCCTGTATTTGCGCGATGATTATCTGAGATATTAACTATATGATTCTATATTCTCAAATCTTTTCTATAAAGAAGGAATGTCGTTGACAATTGTTAATATTTTTATTTGATCGTTCGTCAAAAAGTTGTAATTCTGTTACTCTTGTATCTTCAATGCAATTGAGTAATTAAATAGTAATTAAATTGAATGCGTTTTAATTCCCTTTTATTATTGTTTAATTTGAGTTACAATGCTATGACGTTAAATTTTATTTACACTTAAATGTATTATGAATATTGCTGGGCCAAGTGTGAGGTTGAGCGCTCTATAACCAGGTTTAAACCCCCAATGCTTTGCATTGACCGTTCCAAGGCGGTGACCCCTGCTTTATTCATATTTTGTGTTTATGTTGGTTTGTATTGTGCTGTATTGTGCTGTTTTGTACTGTTTGGGCAATCGGTCACTTGCCTTAAATAAAGGACCAACTAATTGTTTTCAATGAAAATTCAATACTGCTCCAGCAGCTGGAGTTTTACTTCTTTATATTGTACTTCTCATATCTATTATTTGTTAGGGACTGCCACTGTAGTTTGCGCCTGTCGTCTGGTGATAGTAAAACATTTTCTGATAATGCAATTTACTCAGGTATTGTAATCACAGTCAATGTCAGTATTGTGTATAGAATGTGTTGATAATACTCAATATATCATTGGTGTTAGTTTATTATACAAAATTGTACTTGCAAAAGGCAAATTAGCGTATTTGAAATAACTACAAACATTACAATTTAGTTGGTATTAGACATAGTAACAACAACAACAACAACACACATTTATTTAATACATCAACAAGTAAAAATTGGATGGCTGGAGGCATTGTTGCAATCAAAAATGTAGTTATAGACTATTCTTGAATTTACTTAAGATAAAACGAAACCATTTGCATGTGTTTAAGTATATGTATGGAATCGGACGATAAAAATGTGTTTAGATTGGCTTCATGCAGTTCATGTCCCAATAATTGTTCTCTTTCAGGGTTAAAGGCAGCGAAGTTTAAACAATAGTGATGTTCCGAGTCAACTTGACCAGAGTTACATAGTGTACACGTTTTTTCATCAAATGGGGTTCCATCGAATCTGCCGGTTTCAACTGGTAACCAGTGGTTAGCTGTTCGGAATTTAAAGAGGTATGTGTATTCAGATTTGGTGAGTTTTATGAAGCAATTTTCGAAGGATGGGGTTTATTTGAAACTTTTATACATTTGTCCTTTGTTTGTTTGTTGTAGTTGAGTGTGCCATTGTGTCTGAAATTGGATAAGAAGTTTAGATTTAACTAGGTTTTTTATATTATTTTGTGTTTTTAAAAATTGGTTTTCCCATATGTCATTTAAGTCTACTGAGGTGAGAATTTCCTTAATTTTGTTAGAAAGACTTCGACAAAAAACTAAATTGACTATGTGTGTAACTTCGTTCGACTAGGCCGTTTTTAAAGGTTGCCCTTTACGTATCTCCAAAAAGATGAAACTAGATAAAACCAGAACAAGGTAATAAACTGCAAACATCCCCTTGAGTCCAATGTTTTGCTTTATCTAGAGAGTATAGCCACATATGAGTACGTTTGTTAGTTAAGAAATAATATTTTTCTATGATGGTTTGTTGTCGAATAACCCACAGTAAGGAGTATAGATGCGTAGGAATTAAATCACGAGTGCGAAGCACGAGTGATTTGATAACACGCATCTATACAACTTACTGTGGGTTATTCGACAACAAACCATCATAGAAAAATATTATTTCGATTCTAACACGATTCTGATTGATTTGGTGCAAGCTTAAGGACGTGAACTATATTTTTCAATACTCCGCCCTTCTTAGTACAAAGTTCACTACTAGAGTTGCGACACCTTAAGGGGTTTCGCGGGATGGAATGAGTGGGAACTAAACAAATTTGGATTCAAAAATTTTGGGTAAGAAAATGTGGGAACACAAATTTTGGGTACTAAACAAATGTGGGTACGAAAATTTTGGTTACGAAAAAAAATGTGGGTACGAAAATTGTGGGTACAATGGGTCAATGTTAAGGTTTTAGCATGGCGGACGCCGGACGGCGAAAAGACACGACACGACGCGATGAGCTGGCTATGACAATACCTCAGGTATTCTCCGAAAACAGCCGAGCGTATATGCATAAGTCAGTGAGTAATACTCAACAAGACTATTGTCAAGCAAATTTGTCCCCTACCGGCTCCACCATTGTCAGAATTTATTTTATGTTTTTATTTATTGCCATAGAAACCAGAATTTTTGACGTAGGAACAAAATGAAATCACGTGCATAATGTCCTTATTGCCATCTATCCATGTTCCAAGTTTCATGAAAAAATATTAAGAACTTTTAAAGTTATCGCAGGATTCAGAAACGTGTGACTGACTGACGGACCCACAAAGCGCAAACCACAAGTCCCCTCCGGTGAAACCGGTAGTGGACTAATAAAAGCTAGGCACGGCGTATAAAATCAGAACCACTGGGTCGAATCTGCTGAAACTTGGCCACATTATAGATTATAGTCCAAACAAGCTACAGAATTAGCGTTTTTGGACCTGACGGCGTAAAACATTAACCAATAATGGACAGCACAAAATGGGTCATTTTGTACAAAAAATGTAAACTTTAAGACTGTTTAAGTGGCATTTAATGACCTTTAGACATCAGAAAATTGCAAATTTTTAACATTCTGCACACTTCGACTTGTTTTTTTTATACAAATTTAGAAGCATTTATGCTTGGGATGTATATAAACCCTGTTATTCAGTGTCAAATTTGGCCAAAAATCACAATACAATCCCAAAAATGGCTAAGCAGCAATGCCCCTTTAACATTATTCCTTATATTTAATTGTATTGTTTAAAAAGATAACTGTGTATATTTAATCATAATGGCTCTGTATATCACACATGATAGGGCACTGCTGGGGCTTGAACCCAGAACTCATCTCACATTGTAAGATGCGTTTTTCAATTAAACTACAATGACTGTATCTTGTGAAGTGGAGCCAACATACACCCACATACCGGTAAGTGAAAAAATCATTCTGTCCATATATTTGTACTGGGCGTTAGTGAAAGTGAAAGTCTTTTTCCAGGTTTTCCCTGATTTCCAGGTTGGCTGGGAACCATGTTTAACTATGATAAAATGTTCTTTAGATGCCATGTGTATTAATATATAGGTCTATTTTTCTGAGATATTAATGAAAATGCCTTTGGGTATGTGGCGAATATTTAAAAAATCTGCAACTTGATATATGGTGCTAACACGGTAAAATTGTATGAGCCCAAATTATAATAGATGAATGCCTATTATGCTTCTCTGCTTATACTATGACGACATGTTCATACAATGCCATTTTTATTAATATACATGTATATGCCAAATTTAATGAAAAAGACTTGAAAATGTGTGTCGCAAGATACCAAGTAAGAAAAAAATCAGCATTTTTATGTAGGGTCTTCACACGGTAAAATTATTTGTGCCCAAAATAATAATAGATGAATGCATATTAGGCCTCAATGTTGCTTATACTATGACGACTGGTTCATACGATGCCATTTTTATAAATATCTATGCCAAATTTAATGAAATAGACATGAAAATGTGTATAGCCAGGTACCAAGTAAGAAAAAAATCAGCATTTTTATCTAGGGTCTTCACACGGTTAAATTATTTGTGCACAAATAATAATAGATGAATGCATATTAGGCTTTAATGTTGCTTATACTATGACTACTGGTTCATACGATGCCATTTTTATAAATATCTATGCCAAATTTAATGAAATAGACTTGAAAATGTGTGTCGCCAGGTACCAAATAAGAAAAAAATCAGCATTTTTATGTAGGGTCTTCACACAGTAAAATTATTTGTGCCCAAATAAGAATAGATGAATGCATATTAGGCTTCAATGTTGCTTATACTATGACTAATGGTTCATATGATACCATTTTTATAAATATCTATGCCAAATTTAATGAAATAGACTTGAAAATGTGATTCGCCAGGTACCAAGTAAGAAAAAAATCCGCATTTTTATGTAGGGTCTTCACACAGTAAAATTATTTGTTCCCAAATAATAATAGATGAATGCATATTAGGCTTCAATGTTGCTTATACTATGACGATATGTTCATACAATGCCATTTTTATTAACATATATGCCAAATTTAATGAAATAGAATTGAAAATGTGTGTCGCCAGGTACCAAGTAAGAAAAAAATCAGCATTTTTATGTAGGGTCTTCACACGGTAAAATTATTTGTGCCCAAATAATAATAGATGAATGCATATTAGGCTTCAATGTTGCTTATACTATGACTACTGGTTCATACGATGCCATTTTTATAAATATCTATGCCAAATTTAATGAAATAGACTTGAAAATGTGTGTCTCCAGGTAACAAATAAGAAAAAAATCAGCATTTTTATGTAGGATCTTCACACGGTAAAATTGTTTGTGCCCAAATAATAATAGATGAATGCATATTAGGCTTCAATGTTGCTTATACTATGACTACTGGTTCATACGATGCCATTTATTAAAATATCTATGCCAAATTTAATGAAAAAGACTTGAAAATGTGTGTCGCCAGGTACCAAGTAAGAAAGAAATCAGCATTTTTATGTAGGGTCTTCACACAGTAAAATTATTTGTGCCCAATTAATAATAGATGAATGCATATTAGGCTTCAATGTTGCTTATACTATGACTACTGGTTCATATGATGCCATTTTTATAAATATCTATGCCAAATTTAATGAAATAGACTTGAAAATGTGTGTCGCCAGGTACCAAGTAAGAAAAAAATCAGCATTTTTATGTAGGGTCTTCACACAGTAAAATTATTTGTCCCCAAATAATAATAGATAAATGCATATTAGGTTTCAATGCAGGGTTGGCATATTGACCGGTCAATTGAGTATTGACCGGGCCGGCAGTCAATACCCGGTTAAAACCGGTCAATACTGGTCATTACTGGTCTTTACTGGTCGATTAAAAATTGTAGCATTTAAACATTACAAAGGAGCCATTTTATATTAAATCAATAATTATTCTGTAATTGATAAACTTTTTTCTGAGTTATTTATTTTTTTAAAAATCTTTAAAAAGCTGTAAAAAGTTACTTCTTAATTATTTATGGAAACAGCCTCAAATACATAAGGACTAAGGCAATATCTTTATCTCAGTGTATCACATCTGTTACTAATTAGCCGGATTTTACATAAATTCCAGGTTGATAAACACAACAAGGTAAAGGTACCTTGTAGTCGGTGAGATATAATAATAATACAGTTAGTAAGGCTCATACCCTGGGTACGGTAAATATACTAAAACGTACGCGGGAATTTTTTAACACTAAATCGGTTGTTGTCGGCTATTTTGTCAAAATTAATTATGTTTACATTTATGTCAATTTTCTGTTAAATGGCATTTATATTATCAAAACTCATTGTTAAAATCAATAATGTGATTTAATTTTAAATCTTAAATTGTTTAAAGTCGCGTCATTGTATGACGTCGTCAAGTATAATATTTTCCGCGACATCGCACGTTCACTTTTTACCGTCATAGATTTTTTAAAAGAAACATTATTTGGTTACCAAGGTCCGTTAAATGGGGAACACCATATTCGGTATTTATATTATGTTTTAACAATTAATTAATGCTGTGTAATAAATATTGTTTAAGATATTTCTATATTTATTGAAAATGTTTCAAATTGTTATGTCAATTTTCTGTTAAATGGCATTTATATTATCAAAACTCATTGTTAAAATCAATAATGTGATTTAATTGTAAATCTTAAATTGTTTAAAGTCGCGTCATTGTATGACGTCGTCAAGTATAATATTTTCCGCAACATCGCACGTTCACTTTTTACCGTCATAGATTTTTTAAAAGAAACATTATTTGGTTTGCAAGGTCCGTTAAATGGGGAACACCATATTCTGTCTTTATATTATGTTTTAACAATTAATTAATGCTGTGTAATAAATATTGTATAAGATATTTCGATATTTATTGAAAATGTTTCAAATTGTTATTTATGAAACCTTTTATTCTAATGAGTGTATGCTATTATATTATACTTTGAATAGCATATCTGTTGTACTATAATCTTATTACTCATTTTTTTATTGTTAATATCATTTATTGTAGAGAATGGTCAATGTTACATCTAGTTGCCAATGCTTGTCGTCCTCTCAACACTCATACTAAAAAGCATGTTGATGCTGATTTTTTAAAAGAGAAGTTTTAAAAGAGAAGAAAATTGCTGTGTAATAAATATTGTATAAGATATTTCGATATTTATTGAAAATGTTTCAAATTGTTATTTATGAAACCTTTTATTCTAATGAGTGTATGCTATTATATTATACTTTGAATAGCATATCTGTTGTACTATAATCTTATTACTCATTTTTTATTGTTAATTTCATTTATTGTAGAGAATGGTCAATGTTACATCTAGTTGCCAATGCTTGTCGTCAACGTTAGTCGTCAATGCTTGTAATCATTGTCGTCAATGTTAGTCGTCAATCCTTATCGTCATTATACATGAAGGAAATAAAAGCAGAAACAGAGACGTATTCTTGATTACTTGCTTATTCCTACGGCGTCCTCTCAACACTCATACTAAAAAGCATGTTGATGCTGATTTTTTAAAAGAGAAGTTTGTTTAAGGTAAACAATATTGTTTTACGTTAATCGGTAGCATGTTTAACGCAGTGTTCTCCAGAAACATCTGAGAAGCCAGTTATATTTTCAAAGTAGCCGGCGATTAAGCAATAAAACATGTGCATTTGCACCATTTCAATTGATATTTTGGGGAAAAGTAGCCTGCATGTAGATTGAATGTAACCGGTGAAATCGCCGGCTGCCGGTGCTTCCAGAGACCACTGTTAACGACATCGGATTTTTGGCGGATATACAAATCAGATACAATCTAATATTTGCGGGTATGTTTAAGTTTATTTACCGTACCCGGGGTACATGTAAGTAAAATTAAGAGTACCCGGGGTACATGTACCGGTAAGTAGTACCCAAGCCGAGTATGATCAATCGAGCCTTAGTAAGTGAGTGATGGTGTATGGGATAAGATGCACTGAGGGTGTATATTTTTCACGAACAAGTCAATTGAAGGTGTTAGAGATGCATTGATCCATAAGATTAAAAAGGGTAATTAACCACGGGCTTATTAAAACGATGACATTACATTGTACCAGCTGTTTATTGTTGTATACTGTAAGCTTGCAATATTTTAAATAATGTAAACAACTTACCTTGTATTAAGTTGGCACATTGTTGTCAGGTGTAGAAACTTTTTATACTTATTTCTGTTAAGTTGCACTGGCTGAACCAAAAGAATTATGTAGTCGTTTCTAAATAATCACGAAACAACCTACTAATGCTTATATGCTTGCCAGTTACTGAGTTTGTGCATTTCCATTCATTATCGGCCTTGGCAAACAGCGTAGAATCAGATGAGACACCGTGTGATGTCTGCTATTTCGTTACGCTGAAGATTTCCATATCCGCGGGTGTTTTTATGTCAAATGTTATGGTTTTTCAATAGATCGTATACTTATCTACAAAACAGCGAATTAGCGTTCACTTTACATCATTTCTGATGATCTTATTTTGTAAATAATTTCTGAGCGTTAATTCCTACGTTGCTATGTCGTCAGCCATTTTGAAGGTTGGTTTGTTTACTTTCGGTTTCCACTACAAACGAAATTAATTGATTTGCTGCTTGCGTTTATTTATTGATTAAATAATAAATTATTAAACCGTAATAATGTAATTGTCTGAATATCATTTATATTCAAGATATTATCGGATAAATAGAATACCATTCTAATACCAGTGTGTACTTACATTTATCTCGGAAAGCCTAGCCGTGTAAACCTTTCTTTAACTCGTCGCACTCAATACGTTGAATAACACATAGATTTATGTCATGTTCATTAAAAAACCACAATGTGCACAAAAGACATGCATGTGTACTACCGATTGATATTCAAACACAATTATTACGCCTTTGTTTATCGATTAAACGCCTAACTGAATTAATAACGCGTAACGTCAGTTTCTTTGTTTCGTAGCAAGATGGAAGCTAGCCTAAGCGCTTTTCATGACGTCACGCGCGCGTGCCGTTTCCCATACAAATTATTTCAACACAAAATACTCGAAAACTTGATTTTTCCCAGGTATAACGCCTACGCCAACAGGTAGATCGCATTCTTGTCCATATACATGTCAAATTTCAGCAAACGTGCTCGGCCAGTTTTCAAGAAACTCAAATCGCGGCTATATGCCTCAACTTAACGAAACTTAGCCCCCTTTATCATTCGTTCGAATGAACGTCATCAATGATGACGTCCAATACATCACTCATTCCATATTTAGTGACGTCATTGACTTGTACAAACATATGACGTCGTTTTCATTCATAAATATTTTGTAAATGACGTCACTTTCATTGAAATCAACAATCGCAGAAACTTAATGACGTCACATTTATTGATGCTACTGAAAAGCTGACATGCTATAAATGTTTTCTGAATTACGTTTCCTAACAAATAACATTCTTTGTAGGCGTGCTTATGCCACTTATCACCAACTATACAATTTGTTGTTTCATTACATTTATATACATGCTACATTTATTACATTTCTTTTACAGCGGGTGTTAGCACGTGCATTTTACTGCAATGTTTTCTTTATTTATTCGGAACTATTTTCGAAACATTAAGCTCCACCCATAAGTTATTGCAGAATAACCCACACTTGATTTCCTTCTTTGTCTATAGAAAACAAGTTGCGTGCCGTGTTAGAATGTAATTTAACATTTTATTATTATTCCAGACTTATCGAGCAGTTCCGGCGTTTAATGGATGACATGATAAACTTTGCTATATTCAGCTTTAGCGGTGATTAATCTTTGTCTTTAAACTGCACGGTTTTCATATTTACAAAGTATCATGATATGCAATGCAACACGTCATCCAAACATTAGAAAAGCGGTGCGTCGTATTTTTACCGGAAAGCATTATCAGTCAACGAATTGCATTGTTAGAATAGTCTGCACGCTATGAAGGCATGTAGACGAATAGTGATAAATAGTGTCTTAATGAATGTGCGTTAGGTGTCGTCCCAGATAAGCATGTGCAGTCCATACATGATAATCTGGGACGACACTTTCCGCTTGTATGGTATTTTTAGTTTCAAGGAAGTCTCTTCTTACCGAAAATCAAGTTAAGGCGGAAAGTGTCGTCCCTGATTAGACTGTGCGGACTGCACAGGCTTATCTGGGATGACACTTTACGCACACGCCTTAAGCCCTGTTTTCTCAGAACATGGCTCAATAGCTGTCATGACATCCGCTACAGACGAAGGGAATCAGGAATATGAGTTTGTATGAGAATCCAGCTTCTCCGCGTATATATCGACCTTACAAAACAGTATTTTATTTAAGCGGAAACCTTTCGCACTTCTCTAGCAATCGATCAGAGAAGATTTTACAGTTAAAAAAACAAATCTAAGCATTATAATTATTGTGAAGTAAAGCGTAAGCTCAAACCTGTATTATTCCTTACAGTGTACGGTGTGCAAATCGAATTAAAGATTACATTTCTTTAAATTACAGTGTTATAATACAAAATGCGTATACACAAGCCGTTGATGACTGCAACAACTACACAGGATGCAACAATGGGTTGCCGTTGTTACACATTGATTTTGAATAATCCTATTTATTTAAAAAGATAAATAAAGGAACACTCATGCGTTGGTATGTAAATTCAACTTTAGAATAATTTACTCATCCAACAAGACTGGGTTTACACTATGAATAAGTGATCTGTTTTAATTACGTGTATATATTTTTACAACATCTCTCAAATATAAAGAATACTTAGATTTATTTCCAAGGAGCGTACGATTTTTTGGTAATATAACATGATATTGCCCAACACTGAAAAATTCAGACCCTCAGATGTCCCCGTTTGAATATCCTTCTTAACAAACGTATTTGTCTATGTTTTAGAAATAAATATAGAGGATGTATAACATTTCAATAGTACAGATCTTTCTATCGTACTTCGATTGCAGTTTATTGAGCGGGTTTACTAGACCTGATGATATCTTATCAAGTGTCATATTACATTGACATCCACATGTAAATACGAGATTGTGTATATATGTTAATATGTACAAGAATGCTTATTTATACGTAAAACCGATTCAAAAACAAACTAAACTAAAATAAAAATAAAATAAAGCAGGAAAGTGTTTCTTACTATTGACTCACAGCTAAATTAACCTTAATAATCATAGTGTTTGTTTTCTCCGGTGTTTTAATTTGTTCTCCTTGAATATTGGATATGAAATGGTAGTGTTAATTAGGATAAACATTTACTTTTAAAATGTTTTTGAATTTTACCTTGAAAAATGTAGTGTTTTCAGTATGTTTGCTTTTGTATAAGTAGATTCTATTCATACTTACTCGTATATACGTCAACGTAAAAAAAACTCAAAGGGTATTTAAGACGATGAACATACAGTTTTTGCTTAAGTAAACTTTTAGTTCTGTTCTGTTATTTTATGATATGATGGCGGGCATAACAATCGTAGTTGTACAGAGAATTAGTAACAAATAGATTAATTTAATACCTTGGCCACATGTTGGTATATATAAATTGATGTAAACATTAGATGTGATGTCTTATTTAACTAAATCTGCCATTATAATTTCAGAATCATCTGGGCCAGTATTCACCAAGTGCCTAAGGTACACAAATAACGTTAGGGTAAGGGTTAGGTTTAAATTGTGCCTTAGTTGTGCTCTGTGTTTTTCTTAAATTTGAGGAAATGCCTTTAGTCATGTTCGCACATTGTCTCACCTTAGAAATGCGGCTTAGGTTCATCGTATTGTTTTCATAAAAGTTAAGGAACATTTAAACCCCCTTAACTCCAAATAAATCACCTTAAAATGGCGTCGCAGCGGAAGTTTTTCAGTGGTTTTCGACGATGTTCAACAAAATTCATCATACATGTATATTTTTTAATACTTATCATCACTCTGCATACAGACCGATATGGATACTCAAATGATATTAAAACCCGACTTTTAAACATTCGTCGTTGGACGTGGTTTTTATGCTTACAATAATAATTTTAGTTTTGTTATGATTTAACCGCAAATCTTTCGATGCATCATAATTCGGTGAATGGAAATGTCAGTCTGTAATTGCGACTGGGATATGTTTACATATCGGACATTGTGGGTATGCTGTATCGCATGTCAGATTGTTTTGGTATGCTGTATCTTATGTCAGATTGTTTTTGTTTTCCGTTTTGCACCGAACGAATGTGTGTGTTTTATCACGAAAGTGTAAGTACTAAATATGTTATAATTTATTTCATGGCTGCTTTTTAAGCATCGCCAGATTATTTGTAAATAGTGTAGATGTTCTTGGTCAACTACACAATGCTTAACTCGTTCAACGCCAACATTTCAACTTACAGAGGTTTTTATTTCTTTATGATAGAATAAAACAGCTTTAAGTTCCAACAAACAGCTTGGACAATAGTTAAAACAGTTTTGACAAAAACACTTGTTTCACTAAAATATTTGGCAACATCCAGCATTCAACTCAATGATGGGGACATTCGTGAAATTTCTTAACATATACTACAGTATTAGTGTAATTACACAAATAAAACAAGCATAAAATAAATGGTTTTGTTAAACAATTAGTTTGTCGAATGGACGTATACGTATAGAAATTTTACTTTCGGTTTAAAAATAAAGAAATGAATACATTACTTGCTAACTAGGCTATAGATTTAATGAAAAGTGTGTACACTTTCCAATTGAATCTTTATGTATTGGTTAACATGTATTTCATTTCAAGGTGTGTGGCTTGAAGTGAATGAGTACTTAATCAGCATTGCTAGATTTCCCCATCATTTTTGCTTAAATTATAGGTACGTACAAACGAATCTTTGTAATAGCCAAGTTCCCTCATTCAGACGGAGACCCCTTATTTGGATGATGTAGGTTTACATTATTCTATTTTTTTTAACTAGAATATCTTGATTGCACAACAATATAATATGTGTATGTTATTTTACTAGCAATATCATGATTGAAGACTTAATACAAATACAACACAAAAGAGGGAAAATAACATGTATTACTGCATTTTAAAATCTTACTTTAACTTAAATACTCCAAATGTATACATAGTACATACATTTTGAACTTATATATTGGTCCCCTTCGAGAAATTTGATCAATTGCATAGTGAATCAGACGAATACACTAGTGTCAACACAGCACTTGTATTTCCAATTACAGTGGAGTATTTAACGTCTTATGTGACGTCACAAAATAAGTTCATCCATGCAAATAATGAATACTATTTCAGCGAGTATGGAACCATGGGTTTTGTGTGGTTAATCATGCTACAAATAAGCAAAGTGTTCGATAATGTTCACAGTATATAAGAAGTTATGGTCACATAGCTATTTATGTAAATAACTTGCACACTTAATAAACAAAATTAAGCAAACATGGCGACTGAAGACAAAACCCTTAAATGTAACCCTAAATCATTTTAAATACACACTATGGGCTCAGTTAATGATCCTCTTAATTGTAATATACCTATAGTTTTATCTCCATAACAAATAAATAGAGGATATTTGTTCATGTCAGTGTAAGATCGTTTGTTATTACATGAGTGATAATAGGAAATATATTTTCACGAGTGGCGCAGCCACTCTTTAAAATATTATTTTTCTATGATCACGAGTTAAATAACAAACGATCGTACACTGACATGAACAAATTTCTGCTACTTGTATGCATCTTTTTCAAGACAATAATTAACAGCTGTTAACGTCTTCAGTTAAACTCTTTTAAAATGTAAATAAACGGTGAGAAGCATAAAATAAAAAAGAAATTTGTTGGATTCGGTGGAATGTCAATTTTTTCTTCACTCGTGATCATAGAAAAAATATATATAATTATTTATGATAATCTAAAAATAGAAAAAAGGAGTTCCGAAAATTTGTTATTTTCAACGGTGGAAAACTACATAAATACGCTATGAAATACTAAATGTAGGATCCGCTAGCTTAATACAATGACAAAAAATATGGCCGACATTGTACCTGACAGATTGGGTCGTTTAAAGAAAAAGCAATTTGCTATATTGAAAAAGAAAGATTAATTAAAGTGTTATTATTGTTCATATTAATGTGACTGGAGGTAATGATAAACGTCAACTAATGCATGGCAGGGTTGATATCCGTGAAGAAAACGATTCCTGGAAATACGAATGTCAAACGCTTGTAACTTTTTACCACTGTGAAGAATAACGTTTAGAACCCGTGTCACTTACAAAATTAATATTGTTGGTGAGCAGTAAAAGGGAATAAAGTGGATTTATGCTTGTGTGATGACTGTAGCCATTTGAACGTCTTATCGGCAAAACCCATCACGTAAAGAAGAGTCTTCAACTTTTCGAGAAAGGAATGCCTTGTTTTGCTATCAACACAAAGCTCGGAACAGGAAGGTACATGGATTATGCAATATTTTTTTCAACTATAACAGTGTGATTATTAATAATTGGAGTAAAGTAGATTTTGTAGGAAAAGTGCACCCTGTCAGTGATTTCTACCACATAAGCAGGCTCATATTTGCTTTCATTTTGAAACAAAAATGCCATGTAAGGAAAAAGTTGTGTTGAAAATACATGGAAATCAAGTACAGCGTATTAGAATGTAATGACCAAGTAATGATGTTTTCCTCAAACAAACAACAAAAAAGTATATTATGTCCCAAATACTAAAATTACTATTCTGAAAATGATATGCCAATGACTGCTACTTGTGTGATCATCTAAATTAATAATTATGGTTATTCAAATTCAAATTAAAATGCTGCATATTTATTATCTTTTCAGCAATGATCAACAACATTGGTTTTCCAGGAACGGTTAATTACTTTTTGTCAACACTGTATGTTCCAATGATCAACTGAACTTAAAGAAAATGGAAATACATGCGGGAAGGACATGCATCAAATTTCAACTATCTCCTTTATAGCAGACAGGCTCATACGATGGGAACGAAGTAGATATTTCACTGATTTATGTGAATGTTAATGTAGAACCAATGTTTTAAGTAATAAATAAAATGTAACGTTTATGGTCAGTTTCATATCCAGTAGGGATAATACATGTATTTGGCATAAACATTTGGATGAAAAATGTATACATGTGGTGTGTACACTTACTTATTAATCCAGTTTAAAAGGGTATCATATAAAATACTAGTAATGACATGGTATGTCGTGAATGTCTGAATAAATAAAAACGATGACGCATATCATAATGGATTATGTCACACTTCTCATGTAACACTAATGTCAGTTCTTACTTCTATACAAGTGCTTGTGTATTTGACATCTGTATATGATTGTTTTGTAAATTTACATGAAGAAAATGTTGTCAATTTATAGAAACAATTTTGAAAAGGCTTATTGAAGTCAAATAAATAAGAAAAGACCAAATATTTTTATTTTAATAAATAAAAATGGTTAAAATTATTCATACACAATTTGCAATTATGCATAATTTTGTTCGACTTAAACTTATTGAAGTGCTTATGAACCTGCCTGAATATAACTACATGTACTAGTCAAATATCAACTTCAAAGGAACAATGGTGTTATCTTTTCAGTGATACATTGTATGCTGATTACCTGTGCAGGAGGAAAATGAAACCAGACAGATTATGGAATCAAATTCAACCCGTAAAAAAAGCTAGGAACTTGCAGTCACTGAGTCTCTGTTTACAGTCATGTGTTCAATGATGCAACATCATCAATATCATAGCTGGCTCTGGACTCAACCTTATGCATCTTAAAATGATCTTTGAACGCGATGGTCTCAAGAAAATTTTTATAATGAATAACTATGACGATCAGCCCAGGGTCACCTATGCCAAGCGTCTTTTGGAGACACTTATTCCAACATGTCGAAGTTCTTCAAAGAACTACCATGACAATTATGTATTTGTTTTGTTTGTCATAATAAGTTTAATGTTTAATATCACTTGTATCACTAGTCATTAATAAATTGATAAATCTATTTTCCATTAAACGTGTTTGATTGAATGATTAAATGTGCCTTGTTACTTTATTATTAATGTTCTTATTTCCCTGTAACATTTTCAAGTCTTATTTATAGAAGAACGCATTTCACGTTTCAAACTACTAGTAGTTTAGCCAATCTTACTGCACTGAGTAGGTTCCATCTCACACATGATATAGGAGATGTATGTATGTTTATATGTTTATGAGTTTATTATAGGCTTTTCATCTTTGTTATCTATTTACTTAGTATTATAATTTTTGAACATTAAGCTCATCTTTATGCTCACGTATAAAAATCTCAAATTCAGTATGGCGTTTCTGGAAAATGGGGGTAACCTTGATTGTAAAGCGGGAACTTTTCGTTTTCACTGGTTATCCCCATTTTTAGCTCGACTATTATATATGATATATATATATAGTGGAGCTATCCTACTCACTCCGGCGTCGGCGTGTGCGTGAGCGTGCAAATGTTAAAATTTGCGTACCACCCCAAATAAATGTGCCTTGACATATTGCTTAAATATTTTGCATACTTCTTTACCGACATGACCCCAACCTATAAACAAGAGCAGACAACTGTATCAAGCATTTTGTAAGAATTATGGCCCTTTGTTCACTTAGAATATGCATACTAGTATTATTAATGTTAAAGTTTGCTTATCACCCCAAATATTTCCTATGTCCCTTGACATATTGCTTTAATATTTTGCATACTTCTTAACCAACATGACCCCAACCTTTAAACAAAAGCAGACAACTGCATCAAGCATTTTGTTTGAATTATGGCCCTTTGTTCACTTAGAATATGCATTATTAATGTTAAAGTTTGCGTACCACCCCAAATATTTCCTATGTCCCTTGACATATTGCTTTACTATTTTGCATACTTCTTTACCAACATGACCCCAACCTTTTACCAAGAGCAGACAACTGTATCAAGCATTTTGTAAGAATTATGGCCCTTTTTTCACTTAGAATATGCACATTATTGATAAATCTATGTTAAAGTTTGCGTACCACCTCAAATATTTTCAATGTCCCTTGACCTATTGCTTTCATATTTTGCAAACTTCTTTACCAACATGACTCCAATCTATAAACAAGAGCAGACAACTGTATCAAGCATTTTGTAAGAATTATGGCCTTTTTCCCATTAAGAATATGCATATTATTGATAAATCTATGTTTAAGTTTGCGAACCACCTCAAATATTTTCAATATCCCTTGACATATTGCTTTCATATTTTGCAAACTTTTTAACAAACATGACCCCAGCCTATAAACAAGAGCAGACAACTGTATCAGGCATTTTGTAAGAATTATGGCCCTTTTTGTCTTAGTAACTGAATATTTTCTTAAAGTTTGTGTTTAGATCCACTTGACTTCTAAAGTATCAAAGATATTGCTTTCAAACTTCAAATATTTTCTTACTACCATGAGGGTACTGTACCTGGCAAGTTAAATTTGACCTTGACCTTTGAATGACCTTGACTGTCAATGTCACAAGAATAAATTTTAGTTAAATTCCCATAACTTCTTTATGTATGATAAGATTTTATTCATAATTTGAAAATACAACATACAACACTTACCTGAATACCACAATGGACTCCACCCTTACAACACAATACCCCACGCCCCAACCAAGAATCCCTGCACCCCCCGCCCCCCCCCCCAAAAAAAAATATATTCTTTTTCCTTTTTTATGTTTGAAAGATTGTCTAATAAATGACCACACCGCACATAATACCCCGCTCAACCCCCCCCCTACCCAACCCAAATTTTTTTTATATTTGAAACATGGTTAAAAAAAACAACAACAAATTTTTTTACTTTATTTTTCAAGGATCGTCCAAACATCCAACCCAAGCTATTGACATCAAACTTGAAAAAAAAATTGGTTTGTTTTATGTCTTTATAAATGTTTAATAGATTGTTGAAAATATACCTGAACTATTACCTTGACCTTATTGAATAATTTGAACAATTTCCTCATGATGGCTTATGTTATACTGTCAAGCACTCGAATAGTCGAACGCGCTGTCCTCTGACAGCTCTTGTTTTCTTTATTTTTCATTCAAGCATACATTGTAGATGAATGCTATGTTCGAAGATTGTAATTTCCCATTGCCATATTTTTTTTGGACAATTTATTTGAAAAAAGACTCGTGACTAGAGATTGCATTTTTTCTCGTTTTCGAAAGATGATGACATCACTGGTTTGTTAATTTGTATGCCCCCCCCCCCCCCCCTTCGAATAAGTGGGTGTATATTGTTTTGCACATGTCGGTCTGTCCGTCGGTCGGTCCGTCCACCAGATGGTTTTTGGATGATAGCTCAAGAACGCTTATGCCTAGGATCATGAAACTAAATAGGTACATTGATCATGACTGGCAGATGACCCCTATCGATTTTCTTGGCACTAGGTCAAAGGTCAAGGTCACAGTGACTCGAAACAGTAAAATGGTTTCCAGATGATAACTCAAGAATGCTTAGGTCTAGAATCATGAAACTTCATAGGTACATTGATTATGACTGGCAGATGCCCCCTATTGATTGGGTCAAAGGTCAAGGTTACAGTGACTCGAAATAGTAAAATGGTTTCCGTATGATAACTCAAGAATGCTTACGCCTAGGATCATGAAACTTCATAGGTACATTGATCATGAGATACAGATGACCCCTATTAATTTTCAGGTCACTAGGTTAAAGGTCAAGGTCACAGTGACAAAAAACGTGTTCACACAATGGCTGTCACTACAACTGACAGCCCATATGGGGGACATGCATGTTTTACAAACAACCCTTGTTTCTTTATTCCTTTTGTCACATGTTATAAACATCATATTTGTATATATTATCTATTAATACATACTAAAAAGTGTTGTTTGTTCAACATTTGGATGAATGAGAGTGAATTTTGTAAATAAATGGTTCACCAAAAAATGGAGGAAAAAAAAATTGGGGGTTCAAAACTGATATATCAAAAAAATAATTGTACGGTGAATTGTATTT
This sequence comes from Dreissena polymorpha, assembly GCF_020536995.1. Taxonomy (NCBI): domain Eukaryota; kingdom Metazoa; phylum Mollusca; class Bivalvia; order Myida; family Dreissenidae; genus Dreissena; species Dreissena polymorpha. The sequence continues at coordinate 162,257,725 of NC_068355.1, forward strand.
AAACTTGAATTATCAATGCAGAATACCACACAATACTTAGAAATATGCGAAGAAAGAAGAGAAAATCAACATGTCAACACCCTCAATCTGTGCAGAAAGCGTTAACTTTTTAATACAATTTTCTTTTCTTTCATTTTAATGAATGCCGTTAGAGTCCCGGTATAGCTACGGTACATAAGAAAACCGGCGCTCTGCCGGCGGTGTTACGGTATACGGGCACTACCGGCGACAACCGGGGCTATGCCGGGACGCTGCCGGCTTTCTAGCAATAGATAGATTTTAACTTTCAAAACACGGCATTTTTAAAATTAGACGTAATGTAACGTTCACAACCTTGAGTAATAAGAGCACAACGCTATATCGGTCAGTTAGTGCGATTAAATTTAGAATAAGAAATGATTGAACCCATTCCACACTTCCCACTAAAACCAATAGACAGAACATTAGCACTTAATAAACACCGCAATAGGAAGCAATCCCATAAATGTAACGCCTTATATAATCATGATTACCAAAGCGTTATGGTTATGAATATACATGCACTATTTGAATCAAGAAAATATCGTAAAAGGTTTAACAAGTGTACATTTACATTGAAGAAAATAGAGGTATTTTAAACAAGGAGAAGAGTGTTTGGACATCCTTAAATCGTTAAATTGCAGAGTTTCTTTACTACGTGGTCGCAGTTACCACCATGGCATTTAGACATACCATTTGTTCTCAATTACAATCGGTCATATTCCGACATACCAGTTTGTTGCAAACACAATTGATGGCTTTAAGATATAGACTATTAAGATGTTCCATATCGTATCATGGTTTCCAAGAAAACAGTGTTAAATATATCGACACTGAGTTCATTTTGTATTTGATGTTTATTATCATGCACCATTGCACAGCTTACCCATGCGCATTTTAGTTCGTTCAGAAATCAAATCAAAGTAGCTGGCTATCTAAAGTTAGACCATTAATCGATTGTCTTATAACCCGTGATTGTTAATTAATTTGCAAGACGCACTGCTACAATATACTGCATTTATAGTATACAATCTAGAAACACTTTCTGGAGAGACATTCTAATTAACACTCTTCAGTCTCTTCAACGGGTCTTACTATCCGTATAAATACAGCAAAGAAGAAGTCATACGATATTACAGTTAAATAACTCGTTGTAAAATCATTTGTCATTTAGTAAATCAAGTAAAAACACTGTGCATATAGTTTTGATTGCATTTAACGAATATTACCGGATGGGCGTTTCGGTTTTCTTCAAAAATATCATCAAAAACAACAGTGGACTTCAGTTTTTATAATAAATAGTTAATATATTATGAATATTATAAAATATCATAAACATATGTTAAAAGGTCCGAATTAAATGTTACGTATCTCGAATGCAAAGATCTAATAATAATCAATAACGATGACAATTCAGGCATTCCGACGATTAGTAAATAGGATTTACAGAATATGAATATAAATATTATGAAAAGACAAATACAATAATAGTAAAGCTAATTATCAATTGAAAAATATAAATTTTTGTTCACTGTTACCTACGAAATAGTATAACATAAAATTATCAAGTACGATATGCATATGTTCATAGTCCAAATCATTTGTTTCGAATGATTTTGTTTACAATGACGTTGGTGCATTCGGATACAATTGAGTTAAAACAGTCGTGTTTGAAAGAAACCTAAGAAAGTGTTTATAACAGTAAAAACCTATCACTACACACTGACGGAATGCATCGTGCTATTGCATATTTCAGCAGAGGTACACACTTTCAGAACAGAACTATGATTTGGGTTAATTATAATTTTAGCACTAAAGCGGACAGAAACGGCGAAATTCAACAACTACCGTTTAAGAGTGATGCTAATAGTCAGTAGTAAGAACTCTTTTTGGCAGAGCTAAGTCAATAATATCAGAAGAATAGGACCTGAATAATGAATTGCAGCATGTCAGCCAGGCCTTGGAGAAGTGCCACTATCCGGAATGGACACTGAAGAAATGAAGGGAACAGACCAGCAAACCCAAGTCCAGTACGGAGAGCAAGAGAGTACCAGGGCAAGCCAAGTCTAAGGGCAACGTTGTCCTTCCATATGTTCAAGGTACTTCTGAACAGTTGAAGCGGGTCTTTCTGAAACATAACATCAGCGCATCCTTTACGCCACATAAAACTCTAAGACAATTGCTAGTTCACCCTAAGGACAAACCAGACAAGAAAGACATCTGCGGATATCAATGTGATGGCCATCCAAAGGAACAGTGTTTAATAAACTATATTGGTGAAACAAAAATACATATAAAATCACGATTCATGGAACACAAGAGACCGAGTTCAACAACATCTGAGGTCTCAATGCATATACATGACTGTAAATGACACGCAATCACATTGGAGAACGTGAGGATTCTGGACCGTGAGCCATCTTGGTTCGAGAGAGGGGTCAATGAGGCTATTTATATCCGTGCACTAAGACCGGCGCTAAACAAGGACAGGGGACGCACACCTGGGACCACACGTTAACATCGCTCACACCGACAATTATCGGTGTTAACGTTTCCCAACAGTAGATATTTATTCTGCTGATGAAGTCCGTAGTACACGGACAAAGCTTCAGGTATGGCTTTCAATACTAAGTGTGTGTAAATTGACAGTGTAAAACTTATTGGCTTATCATGGAAAGCACAAGTAAACTTTCATCGAAGATTAGGCAATAACCCGTTGAGATACATTGACACTTCGGGAAAACTGGATTCATTAGGTCTTCGACGGAGAGCCAATCATTCAAATTACAACCTCAGTATCAAATACAGAAGCGGTAGATCCAACATTGATGCGGATGTGTTGACAAGATATCGCTATTTTTGTACTGATTTTAAAAGAAACCATACAATTTCAGTGATTAGACACGTTGTAAGTGCTCTTCTCACGTCCAATTTCGTTGAGTTTTGACCGATCACATAGGAATATGCACAAAAGATGCGTTCTCAAACCAGATGTCAGCTTTGAAGCACACACACTTGGCATAGGGAGCAAACACGTTCATCAAAAGTTCACGCATGTAAATATGTGTAGAGCGAGGACGATTATGAATATGATATGAATTCCAAATAAAAAAGCCAATCGGATGCAGCAAAGACACATTAACGCATCTCAAATGTCTTCTTGATATTTGAAGTGTATTAGAAGAGGATACGAATTTCAGCGATCAAATATTACCGACTAAGTCCACAAAGAAATATTCAGTACACTGCACGATAATTTGAGGCACCATCTGTTTTTTAAAGAACGGTTTTATTGGCCACGTATGTTTACATATGGTGCATAGTGCGTAAGCAAGTGCGGAAGTGTCGGTGCAGCAAATACGCTAACCCCAGGGCAGCAAATAGGATACATGTTGAGTCATTATACCTTACTGTATTGAGCTCGTATAAGTCTCAAAAACGGATATGAAAACGTGCTCGTTAATACAGACCCTTCACACCCTACGCACACACATTAACTAAAATCCAAAAAGCCCGTGGAGCTGCACAATTATTTCTCACACTATGAATTTCCCGGAAAACTGAACAGTGATCGCGGACAAAACTTAATATATTTGATGATACAAAGGCCATTTGGTAGGTTTTCAACGCAAGCTTTCAAATTCGTACTACCCTCGATGGAATGACAAGTTTGACCGAGGGAACGCCTATTAAATGCTGCGAACATTATATACAGATGGGAAAGCAGCCTGGAAAAGGGTTGTTTTTCAACATGGGAATATATGCGTCAGATAGAAACCCTTTTAGCTGAAAGATACATTTTGCCATCAGCTGTGACCTAAAGAAGGTTGGCAAAGCCAATCAAAGCACTGAAGGCACTGAAGATGTTCGCTATTGCATAATTTAGCACGCAATTCATTTTTCAAAATCAATCGCAAGTTTGAAATGAACACACGCCATTCAACTTTATAAAGTGTGTGTCATAGCGCACGGGTCGAGTTTTGTGTGCACTTTTTATCATCCTTATTATTTCATAGAAATAACTTAGACAAAATAAAAACAAAATGCTTTTTGGACATTCTTAAAGCATAGAAAGTATGATGAAAATGGTAATGAGAACTTAACATAAAGAAAATGTGCAGTCACCATCATATTAAAGGAATATTTTTTCTAATATCAAATAACCAATAATATAAATTCATAATGAAAGTTCCGTGTACAAAACTTTTGATTTTTGACACCATATACAAATTCAAAATATACAATAATCTTCGTATCTTGTATATGGAGGAATAAAAGTATATAAACATTGCTGTTTATGTTTTACTTGTTACCCGAGCAGTTCACACGGTGTCAACAACGCTGACATAAACATAGGTATAGAGCACTAATGCGCTTTTAGGCGTAGCTGTTTTACTCAGTTTTCATCTTAGTGACTTGTACATAACGCCAACAGATACGTATGAATATTTTCGAATATTTAATAAGCTGATTCGAGGTACAACCTCTGAATTTTTGATACGTCACTGCGTATGTGCTAAGTTTGAAGGATGTAGCACTGTTCAGTGTAAGGAATTCCGGACTACTCTCTGTATGCTCAAACGACACATATTGTGGCCCTGTTACAATTACGCGTTACAATCCATCTCGCAGAATTTCACTTTCGCCTCCAAGATGAGAAAACAATCATTAGCGAAATAGTATAGTGTCACGATAAGAGAAAATCGTTTAATTATCATACCACAATGTTTGCCGTACTTGGTCAGCACGTCTGGAAATCATTCCTTAATGTGTGGATAGGCTGCAATTATTAACAAGTTTGCTATTTTGAATTCAATTTTGTATCAAAAAGCATTGTTCTTAAATGTGGCATTTTCAATTCGCAATGAGATTTGTAATGACCCTCGTCATGCGAAAATGGGTCTTATTCCATATGCGCCCATCATATAAATAGCCCGCTCAGCTATCTCTCCTTCTGGTAAGGAGAATCATAACATATTGAGTGATTTTACAGCGAACAGCATCGCCTATGGCCTGACTGCGTAAAGCACATGTTGGGTTTAACAAACGCTTGCCGAAACGCATAAGACCCATTTTCGCATGACGGCGCTATTGACGTGTGATTTAAATGTGTCGAAAGAAAACTGCGTTGAAATCAAATATCAACATACGGTACATTTCGATAGTGAAGAAAGAGACTCATAACAAGGCATATGAGGACACATATGAATTACTCTCCCGTAGTATATTTTTTATCTACTCACACTAATGTGTGGTTTGACAATGCTAACACACATTTCATGCGGTGAATATGCAACTTACAAGTGAAAAACACAACACAATAGTTTAACTTTTGTTTAATTGTATTTATTTATTTAGAAAAGTAAATTGCAAACTTTATTTCAAAGTCAACGTATACGCCGACTACATTTTTAAAAGATAGTTATTGTTATAAATATATTTAATATAATATATTTAGTTGTTTTCGGTTTTAGCGATTATAAAGCATTTCCGAGGTTGCCTAAATTATGCCTGTAGTAATTGATGAACTCATATCCAACTGTCTATGTATTGAGAACTGTGAATATAAACAAGCTAAACTTTCTACTAACCTTCTACTATTGCGTTGCTAGCACCCTTAAATACAAAAGATCGCCGCTATCTGTTGAGAACCAAAGAACGTTTTCCAGAAATGCCCGCTGTAGTAGCATGAACGAGGTTACGAAACAGGTCATTTGTATTATTATTATAAACTGTTTGTTATATTCGGGTTTAGCGATTATGAAACATTTTTTTGTTTTTGTCTATCGTATCGCTGAAGTTAGTGTTGAACTTATGTTCATCGTTTTATAAATTGAAAATATAAATAAGCGTTAACTTTTTCCCCAATCTATTAATAGCCTCAATTTACGAATGACCTGTACTACCTCATTGAGGTGTATGTGAGAGCGTAACCTATTGCGTTGTTATCGCCCGTGGACTTTCCTTTGTTTATCGACAGGCGCATCTATTAATAGCCTCATATTATGAATGGACTGAGCAAAAATACTACGTCATGAAGACGCTGCAAAAAATGGACTATTTTATTCATTCATAAACAATCTCCTCCGCGACACGTACAATACGATCAGTGTTTATTGATTCTTTTCGACAAAAGCACCGTTCGAAACTATTGCATTTAACACGATATTAATATCATGTTTCCATTTGTGAATGAATATAATTGGAGAACTCAAACATCTTGCATAAATTATACAACTCTTTCTCGCGCGGATACGCGTAGTAAGCGGGTATTGGGCTCCTAGTTACTAAGGCGTATCGACCTGAATTTTAGACTAACCACCTTAGACGGTCGCTAAGCGACCATCTAAAAACGATAAGACACCACAGTTGTGTGTTGCGGTAAAACTACTTCCGGGAGACCGGTGTCTTCTCTGAAACTACGAAATCAAAGGAAAACACAAACATCAGACATCTTTAAGCAGCCTGGCTAAAAGTGTGTAGTATATGGCGAAAGGAAATGGAACGAACAAACAACACCAAAACTATCTCCGATACCATTTCCTTGTCTTTATAATTACGAAACGGACCACGTAATATTGTACTAAGTAATATTGATGCAACGATATAAAGACTTGAAACTCCAGCTTCTGGAGCAGTATTGCATTTTTATTATACACAATTTTGTGGTCTTTAATTTATGGCAAGTGACCAATTTCCAAAACAGTACGAAACAACACAATACGAATCAAAATACACACACATAAACATTAAAGCGGGGGTCACCGCCTTGCAACGGTCAATGCTAAGCACTGGAGGGTTTAAACCGGTTTTAGAGCGCTTAACCTCACACTTGGCCCAGCAATATTTATGATACATATAAGTGTAAATAAAATTTAACCTCATAGCATTGCAACGCAAATTAAACAATACTAAAAGGGAATTGAAATGCATTCAATTTAATTACCATTTAATTACTCAATGGTAGGAAGAAGACGATAATTACTTTGTAAATCTTACATGTAAATAGTACTCTTATATAACTTCAATAATGTATCATTATTTCCTTTTTAGTTTTTCAACCATGTCCAATTGTGTTCAAGTATCATAAGTGAGATTTTGTAAATAGCAACGAAATATTGTCTTATTTTTCTGTTGTTGGAAGCAGAATTATCACATTCCATATTTGCGCATGGTGAAAGTGCACACTGTCGATGACACCATAGTTCAATGTAGAGAAAAGTATTTTAGGTGAATTACTGTTAAATTTAATAATAACATATGCCATTATGAGTGTTGTTCACTTTGAAGTATACATGTTTTGTGAGTATATTTCGTTTTGTTAAATGTTAGAAAAGTCTTACGAAAGCCACATTTGTACATTGTAAAGATAACACAAATGTGCTTATTTGTTTCGACCGCACTTGACTTAGTTTAACGGGGAATCTGAAGTATAACAATGTTACATTGTCGACAAAAGACTTACCACATGTAGTCTTGAAGTGCTTACGAACAATGATGGCTCCGATCCCCATTCTGTGCACTTGAACTTGACGGTTGCGTTACACATATACACCAAACAGAAATTGCATCGATCACAGCTACCTTGTTTCCTCTTGTCTGTATAACAGTCTTATTTCAAGTACTCTTACTCAAGCCTTGTCAGGCGATTCCTTCTTTAATTCCCAACTCGGTTAATTAGTTTTGAACTCTGACCAAGTATTATCGACACGCGAATATACATGAAACACTTGACGAATGAGAATCATATGAAAACATCGACCTTGAGTTTCTGACATTAACCCATTTATGCCTAGCGTCTAGAAAAAAGGCCTTGGCAAACAGCGTAGACTCAGATGAGACGCCACATCACATCTGGGTCTGCGCTGTTTGCTTAAAGAAATATTCTTAATATAGAAATAAATATACTAGACGTCCCTATTTTTGGAAATAAATTGATCCAATTTAGAAGGATGAGATGAGATAGTCCACTATGCATAAATGGGTAATGTCGTTATTTATTCAACCACGCTGAAGTTACCCATGTCTCATTTTAGGAACAAATGCAATAATAATTCCATTATACTCTGCGTTTTATTTGTTCTATTATTTTCCATTTTACTATTTCGCATACTTAATAATTAAAAATGCTGGATATATAATTTGCAAGAAGCTGATAAATCGTAAAATTTATACGATAACAATTCAATACAGATAATTTTAGAATGCATATTTCCCTCATTCGGTAATATGTCTTTTCTTTTTATGAGAATTGGTTAATTATTTATTAACGAACATATGATCCTTTTTTAAATTGAATACGTCATTCAAATCAATATATATTTGTTCATTTGTTTAAACTATCCCAGCAAGTAAGCTACTGTTAACAATTGCGTGTAGATTTTTAAGTGTCGTGGATATGTTAATAGAATATAGCTTTTTATTTTATAACAGTGTATACGTAGTATGATTTGCCGGATAATGAATAAACAACGGATTGCTATAGAGTGATTCATGCAATATAAGTATTCGGATACATCTTGGGAGCTTTTTGTGTTATTCTTTTTGTTCTGGGGGAGCGGGCTGGTAATATGCGTTTTGTCCTTATTTCATATGTATTGTACTTATGAAAATATTTGTTATACCGCGAACTAGGTATACATGTACATTATTTGAAACGAAACGACGATATTAAATGTTCATGAGTGCAACGAATATATAAAGAGAAATACATCTAATGACTACAGCTGTAGTAGTATTTAAGATGTAATGCCGAATTGTTTGGTTTTCCCTGTAATACAAATGCAATAGGGCATTTAACTAAACACAAGAAGACAAAAAAATTGAGTTAAACTTAATATTTACTTCTGTAATGTTAATATCAGTATACTATCTATTTTCAATCCGCGTACATTCAGTTCATGTAATATTTCAAACCTGGAGCATTTATCACAGAATAAATCAATCCAACGTGCTTGATGGCGAGGAAAGCGTTCAATATTCAAGTGAGCGAACTGCAAGTGCGAGGAAAGCATTCAATATTCAAGTGGTCGAACTGCTAGTGCGAGGAAAGCATTCAATATTCGAGTGGGCGAACTGCAAGTGCGAGGAAAGCATTCAATATTCAAGTGGCCGAACTGCAAGTGCGAGGAAAGCGTTCAATATTCAAGTGGGCGAACTGCAAATGCGAGGAAAGCATTCAATATTCGAGTGGGCGAACTGCAAGTGCGAGGAAAGCATTCAATATTCAAGTGGCCGAACTGCAAGTGCGAGGAAAGCGTTCAATATTCAAGTGGGCGAACTGCAAGTGCGAGGAAAGCATTCAATATTCAAGTGGGCGAACTGCAAGTGCGAGGAAAGCATTCAATATTCGAGTGGGCAAACTGCAAGTGCCCTTTTCGCAGATAAGCTGCTTATCGAAATGTATCATGAATGTTCTCTCAAAACCGCGAAGATCATTAATAACATGCCCCATAATATCTCGAGAAGTTGTGCTTCTCCAATACCTCAAATTAACACACTTCGGATGCTGCTGCATACTATGATAACATCGAGTTATCATTAGATCGATGTACTACTTGACTTGAACAGAAAGTTCCCCGATTGATTACGGGCCTTTAATAACAGGCTTCACCATTTCCCCAATTGTATGCTACTGGAATTCATATATTTTACGGAACTGTGTTTTGAATGCAGTCGGAATATTATTTAAAATAATTGACTTTAAATTGTCCCATTATTATGTACACACATTACAAAATAAGTTCACAAACCGGTTACACTCTTGACCATATAATACGTTATGTATTAACCGCGTCGCGTCGCAATCGCTCCAAAATTTGAATTTCATATTTGAAATGTAGTTTAGCAGTCGGGTTTTAGGCTTGATATACATTATTTTTGTAATTGTATGTAAGTGTTAAAGGTAATAAATTAAAATCGTTCATGTATGTAAATACATTAAGGAATAATACAACTCCAAATAATTCACCAGGAGAGCAGCTCTCCCTATCATATGCTCACTTTTACATTTAGGCATAAGGCTAACAGTCTTTTATATTAAAATAAATGCACGACCACATTAAAGCAAACACAACTAAACCATGGTATAGAAACGGTCTACGTCATTCATTTGTCTTATTAAAGATTCAATATATATAACATAAAGTGTTGTTATGTTTTATGCAACATTTGTATGTTATAATAAAATTAAATGATTTATTGTTAGACTAACAGTGTTAGTATAAAAATTTAGTATATAAATTTGTGCATAGTTTCCCAGCAAACATGAGACGTCTTTTAGACCTCTTTACTTTGTTGTTTTACGGTCGCGACGTCGCCGCAAAATAAACAACGTCTTTTCAACGTCTTTAAGCGACATGATAATAACTTCTTTTTAAAGATGTCGAAAAGATGTCTTTTTTGGCGAGGAAAATAATGACGTCTTTTAAAATACGTTGAAAAGACGTCTTTTTACCGAGAAAATAACGACGTCTATTTTAAGACGTAAAAACGACGTCGTTATAACGTAACACTATAAAGACGTATGATAAAATTGTAAAATAAACGTCTTTACAACGTCTTTTTTAGCAACATGATAATAACGTCTTTTTAAAGACGTCGACTCGTGCCTTTAATTTACCGAGAGGGGCCTTTATTATACAAAAATATCGTTTAACTTATTCCGATATACATTAACAAATTGTGTACCTTATATTGTTACTAGTTAATAACATTTTGGTAGGAGGTCATATTATAAATGTGGTGCTGTACATGCAACAGACGTGGATCCGAGGGTCGATGTGGACACCAGACAATTGGAGCCTATATCGTCAGTCAGTAAGAACGAACAACGGCGTTGAAGGTATTTTTTTACATACAAAGAATAGCATAGCAGTATATTATTTTCAATTGATAGTTATAATGTAAATAGTATTATATAAAAACTAATTATCATAATTTTATTTGATAGTAATAATTTAAATATAACTAGATAAAAACTAATATGTATCAACGGTCGAGCAAGGCGTCCCGACCTAGGGTTTTACGTGCTCGTCCCCCTGTTGCGCCTTGAGGCAGATACAGTGGACATGTAAATGTATAAATTATACTATAATATATCTGATTTGTGTGTGTATAGGATAGTACGCACGTTATTATTGTTTGTATATATTCTGCAATCCAATGTTTATGATTTGTGTATTTTTAGTATAGAATGCTGTTTTTTTATATAATTATATATTTGTGAACGTGTTTATATGTGTGTGAAACATTTTAACATGTATGTATGCATTCACTTTGGATATTGTTAATGTATAATATAAAAAGTATAGTCAATCTTGTTTCTTTTTTTGTTTTTTTGTAATGAATATCATGTCAATTTATTGAAAATGTCTGAATATATTTATGTAATCAATCTAGATATTGTTAATGTATTATATGAAGTATGTAAATTGACTCTTAAACATTTTGTTCATGTATGATATTAAAAATAAATCTTGAAATCTCAGAATACTTTTAACCTGAATAAATAATCATGAAATAAAGCAATGTTATTTTAACATGGAACAGATGTTGCAATCAAAGGAGCGAAAGTTATGTTTCACACCTATACGGTATTATTCACACCTATCCGCCTATACATTATCAATGGGACGAAACGTCCAATGCCCTCTTACACAAATATCAGTGGCACGAACTGGTAGTGGCACGAAACGTCCATCACCCGTCAAGTTCACTTCAAAAACGTCAAATACTCGTCCAGTAAATTACATTCATGTTTGAATTTAAGCGAGAAAGATATGTTATGATACATATGTCCGATCCTTCAAGCATTTAATTCGTATAAATATTGGTACTGCTAATAAAAAAGCAATATAATTGTGTTCGTTCTTAGCAATAATTATCATTTCAAAGGTTTATCGTTTTGTTTATCTAAAATGTTTCAAAAACGGATACGCGTATTCCTCTTTATTAATTCATGGTATCGGTTTTCGTATCGAGCATGTAGTAATATAAAATAGCATAAGCTGGCGTTTTCGCATTTTCAAGTCGACGTTTATTTCCTGGTCCGCATATTCGGTCTTTTCGAAACAAAGGGCGAACAAGAGTTGTCTCCCATTCGGGTAGGTATTGACCTTTTCGACATTATTTTAAGGGAGACAACTCTGAGTGGATTTAGTGAGGTTGGGGGGTACTCGATCATCTACTGCAGTGCGTCTGCATACAGTTCTGTGTTGATGCTATTATAATTTCCCAATAATTTTCAGATATAACTTATATGGTATGATTTTTTTTTGTAATGTGTTATTAGCTTAGTATCTTTGATTTAATTGTCGTTCATGTTTATGCTTTATTTCGATTTTATTGTGTTTAAAGTAAGTAAAAACGAAACATGCCAAAAGCGGATGGGGTATGGAAAATATCTTATTTGTTAAGACAAGTTTGGGCATATAAGAAGTTTGATGACATTTGGTAAAATACTTTTGTTTAAAAAGAACATTTATTTTAATACAGATAACTTTGCTGTCTTTAAATGTTATTGAATGGTTTATTGTAATAACTTATAGAAACCGTTTTCTTTCAGGAACATCATAGTGTCAACAGAAACCTGGATGCTGTATCTCATTTTGCATGAAGCTCAATACTTCTACACCTGGAATTGTATTAACTCTTGCAATTAATATTATACATCACCACAGTTACATAACTATGTTCTTGGGAAAAAAATAAAGATACTTCAGATGTGTGTCTACTGTATACCCTTACATTCAAAAATATCATACACATTCAGAAATATAATAAAATGGATGGTGGTTTAAGTTGCTACACATCCAATGTTGTCATGTTATCATTTAACATAACATGTGATGTTTTGACATGACTATTAACACTGCTAAGGAAACATTTACTTCGAATTAAAATAAGTGTCCCTGGTCAAATGTCCATTAGCTAAATATCCATATGGGTGAAACTTTCACCTGCATCGCAGTCCTCCTCAACTGGTTGTGTGTTTGGTATCCCCATTAACTACCCGTCATGGTAGATTTGTTCAAAACAAGACAAGTATCAATATTTGAAGAATTGTTATTGCTTTTACAGTCTTGACGCTAACCCCTAGCCCGACAGCCCGGGGCTAGTGATATGTATTAAATTTGGGCTACTAAAATTTCCAGATTCATATAGGTAAGTCAGGCTAGTGAGTATTTTAATCTGTTCTATTAATGCAAAAAGATTCGGGCTAGTTGTTCAAAAATGCTAAAGTGAAGACTGCTTGTATATGCTGGATAGTCTGAGATATTCCATCAAGCAATAACTGTGACAGTCCAAATACTTGCTCATTAAAGTGTGTGTATGTGCAGGAGCTTGTGTGTGTGTTTGGTACAAGCTCATCTCAAAAACTGATTCACTATTTAGTTTTTAACCTAATAGAAGTAAAACCTGGCTGTAAAATGAATACTATCATTGTAAAGATTTTGTTGTTGGGATGAAATATTATAAATTGTAATCCCTATGATTAACACAGAAAACATTAACCGAACGCTAATTCCTGTTGATGTAGCAGAGCTAAAAGACCTGGAAATATAGATGGTTAATGGATGATGTTCCTTATGATAGTATTAGTAGGTACTAGTTGGTGTTTTTTTTTATACGTCTAACAGTTTTTTTTTCATTAACAAAATGGGGTTAACTTAGTTATCCTGCTCAGTGGTTGAATCTTCAGGAAATGTTAACGTAAGCACATACATTGTATTTGATACATGTATGCCGGTGAATCTCAACTGCAATTTGGGTTACAGACAGGGTAGCCTAAGGTGTAATTATTTCTAAGAGATGAACCCGAGTTGAGGCTTAAACTTACCAACCCATGAGTGACTCAGAGATCAGCAGTCTACCGGTTTTGCTGGCCGGGGTAAGCTTTGAATTGGGGACTTACTTTTGTTTAATAATCAGATTTTTATGTATTTTAAAAGCACAACAAGTTAGGCTTTCAACAGAACTAATAAAAATATATAGATTATTAAACAATTTACAAGTCAAACATATTTATTCTTATGTTTACTGAAATGTGCTAATACCAATTAGTTTTTATTTCTGAAAATTTAGAGAGCTAATATAATGTTTATTTTTAATAAGTGGATGGGTTTAGATTAACTTGCACTCAAAAATTATAATAGTCTGGGGTCGTTTTAATTTCTGACAGGTTTCTGCACACAGTACTGTAAGGTATGATCTTGTTATTTTCGTCAGTAGTTAATTACGGCGCCGTTAATTAAAATCATGTCTGAACAACAGAGTTAAAAGGTGTCTATATAATGTTCTTAAACTTTTTACTAAACAATATAAAGGAGAAATAGCTTTGTAATACATATGGTAGGAATAAGTATGGTAAAAAAGGAAAATTCTAAAAATGAGCAATATCTTTTTATCCCATAATTTTTAGAATTGTCTGCAAAATTATGTAATAAGACATATGTACTTTTATAATGAACAAAAAACATTGTCAGTAGTTTTTTGCAATTACCTGAAAACTGTTTCATTTTGACATGAAAGAAATACTCTTATAAATTCATCTGGGCACAATAAAAATGAAAAATATTTTCATATTATTCTAAGTCTTTGTTGGTTGATCATTTATAAACATTGCTTTTGTTTAGTTTTGATAAAATGGGAAATGAAGATGGACTGTTGTGATACTTATATCAATATATACTTATATGGTCTGTGATATACGTGATTTGAAAGTATATTTTACTGTACCATGTGACTGTACAATAGCACTCAAGTTAAAAAAAAACACAATGAAAAGATACGACTCATATATGATGAAACGTCCGGGTAATGTTTTGTTTGCAACGTTGTGGCAAAGTTCGGTAATGGTTGCCGACGTTGCGACCTAAATATTACGTTGCAGCAACGTTCGTAAAACGTTTGATGCTCACTGGGATTAATAAGAAACGGTTTTATTATAAATGCCATTTTAGTTCATAAGATTACAATTTCAGGCATTTATGGAATAGAGGAGCTGATTGTTGATATTAACATTGGCGTGGTCCGGTAACACAAATATTCAATGTCAATCTGCTCAAATTTATCATTCAAATTTAAGATTAGCAAATCATAGTGTAAAATGTCAACAAATTAGGCCATATTGAACCAAATTTAATAAGTTTATAACCCGATTAATACTAAACAAAATGTTTGTAATAATTTTGCTTGCCATGTACATGGTGTACTACTCCTACAAATACGATATTTATGTACATCGACATATAAGATGTCGGTACACTAATGATACCTACCCGGTTGGCCTCCAATCTCGCCTGCTTATAGCTCCTATCAATGCGGTTTTCGTAGCCTGATTACTTGACAATTTGTGCAGCGT
The DNA here is from genome assembly GCF_020536995.1 of Dreissena polymorpha. Lineage (NCBI taxonomy): Eukaryota > Metazoa > Mollusca > Bivalvia > Myida > Dreissenidae > Dreissena > Dreissena polymorpha. Next base: position 162,273,107 of record NC_068355.1, read on the forward strand.
TACAGGCTTGCCATATCTGCCAACTTTTCCCCAACAATTTTGACATTCAGGCATACACCAATAGAATTTTCCCATTGTTTACTTTTTATGCCGTGTACTTCTAACAGACTGGAAGTGAGCGATACCTACCCGAATGGGAGACTACTCTAATATTACTTAGTTTCGAAAATCCGGATCCTCATATTATTCATAAGCGGTAATGTGTCAAGCCTTTTTAGTACACGCCCATTACGAATTGCATTGAACGACTAGATGGCATAATATATATGATAAGAATGCCATCATGCAATTGTATTGGAGAAACTCGTCGTGCATTCAGCTTTAATCCATTTATGCATAGTGGACTATCCCATCCTTCTAAATTGGATCAATTTATTTCCAAAATTAGGGGTGTCTACGCTGTTTGCCAAGGCCTTTTTTTCGAGACGCTATGCATAAATGGGTTAATTTGTATCAACAAATGTACATGTATTAAGCGCTGATTACCATATGGTCTTCCTCATCAATATTTGAATACTGATACATGAATCGCAATCGCTTATCAATCGTTAACCCAATTTTACTCTGTAACAAGAAACATAATTATCACATTGTTATAACTTTTCCCAAATAAAGAAAATCAAATATCACAACCACTGAGAATACCGGATGGCGTTAATTTAGAAACACCTTTTATACACAGTGTGACATGTTTAACATTTATTAAAAAGGCAATGTTGCATACTTATTGATCTCATTTAAAAAGTGACTGGGGGAGTTCAGTCGACAATAAATATCTTAATTAAAGTCTCATCATGGTTTCATATACATACAACAATTATTTTTTACAAACAAGGTTAACCATGCCATTCATATTTGAATTATAAGAGACTATTATGTAATCATTCAAATAGTACAATAAAACGTATTATTAAAACTAGCATATCCAGTGTCTTTACACTGTAAGTGCCCCTTTCTTATACTAAAACATCCTGATATGTTGGATGATAAACCCCATAAACTATCTAAATACGTCTCGCAAGTAATTTGGGACTGATCGCAACTATTAAGCACAAAGAGAAATCGCATGTTAATTCGTTAATTGATCGATGTTTCATATGAACGGGAAACCGTGGCACTTATATACGTTAACGGCAAAATGATTCGCCATTCAGTTGCGAAAGCAATCAATTCTAAGTATAAAACATAGACATTTAAATGTTAATCAAACATAACCTATACACATGTACTTTTTTGTTTACATGCAATAATTCGGGATGCACTATTTTAGAGCTTTATTCTTACCAGCTTCAGTTGATATGTTGAATGTACAGTTAATATGCAAAATAAATGAGTTAAGACTATTTACCTAGTGATATTTTGAGTCATCATTTAATTAAGTCAATTTTGTTCCAGAGATTAATTGAACATTTTTATTATGAGTCTTCGTCCTGAAATACCTTTAGCAATAAGATACTTAGTTGGCACGTTGAAAGATATAATCTTTTGCTCTGACGTTTTTTAACAATTAAGAAATTCAATTCAATTTAAATTTAATCAAAGTATAATAATCAGTGATTTCTTTCAAGTTTGACTGACCATGCTTTGAAACTTATGTTTATTTACACTTTTAATTTCGGACTAAGAGTGAGGAAAAGCCAACCATCAACCGGTTTAAACCTCAAAAGCTTTGATTTATTTCAGCCAATGTGGAAACCAAAGTTTTTATTATGTTTTTAAAATGCACATCGTTTACATTATCATGAATGTTTAATTTGTTTTAAAAAAAAAATACCGGCGTACTATACTTTATCCAAATAAAAAATACTTGAGTTTTACTTTTGATATTTAAAACAATATCAAACTTTTGTCGCGGCAAAGTAATGCAATGTCATTCTGTTTACATACAACTTTATTATATAAATGATTAATAACGATGAAATTTGTTCATAAGAATAGGCGATGCAAACCTTATGTAATTTCTGGCTAAATGTCCCGACTCGGCATAGTCATCTAAAAATGCATAGCTCCCAGATAAACCATCGTAAATAGCTAAAAAAATAAACATGTTAATGTTAATAAAAGTTTTTAAAACTTAATTCGCAATTGCATATTATATTGAATAAAACAATTACAAATATCTTCACAATTGAGTATATAGAGTGTTGTTATATTCGATTTTACATTTTAACCAACATGTACATTACTTACTTTTATAAACACGCCAGATAGAAATTTAATGAAATTAAACAAATCGAGAAAAAACTTAGTTTATCAAACAAATAATAGCAGTGGTTACATTATATGTATATGGATTGATACTGGTAGACTCTAGTAAAATGCCTGTAAGAGAAACGCCATGTGAAATGCTATTTGCGATTGTTGTGATCGTTGTGGGTTTTCATTTTATGACAACAATCGGTTCATTTACAAAACGTCATCAACAAATGCAGTAAGAGATATCGTTTGTTTGTATGTTATGCAGTAAATAAGATGATAGAAAATGAAGTGTATAACAAGAAAATTGTATGTTTTTAACCAGTAGCGCAGTGGTTGCTACACTCGCTTCTCAACTAGGTGGCCCAGCTTCACTTTCATTTTCCGGGAGCATATTGGTTTGATTGGTGGTCACAACACTGGACAGCAGGGGTTTCCTCCTGTTACTCCGGTTGTCCCTAACAACACAATTTAAAATATATGAAAAAACACCTACAGTTACAATTAAAAAGCTGTAAATTGCAGCCATAACTAAAATGGCACACATTGTCGTCTAGTAAGTTAATTAGGTACTAGTGCTACTCCAGGTCTACACAAAATGAAGCCTCTTGCTCAGAGAAGACCTTATAAACTTCGAAATACACACACACGTGTTTAACCTGTATGCTTAAAAAAAAGATTTGGCCGAACATTAAAACATGATCGCATTGTGTATTCCAACTACGCATGGACAGTTTATTGCGGTGTGTATTATATATTGGTAGTTTGAATATCAATTAATGTCAGACGAGCGGCATTCATCACGTTAACGTCATGCATTATTTATTGATCTCATGAACAAAACTTGGCTGTAGGAGTATATTCGACATTATGTGGGAGGAATAAACCTCTAGAAACTAAATAACGCAAGTAATGTCAGATTCACAACAACTATTAACCCTCTATAAGTACGAATCACAAGTATGATTTATTATTGATCGATGTTTTATATTATAGGACGACCGTTATTCCCTCATTTATAAGCTTACGGTGAAATGATTCGCCTTACAGATACAGAATCTATCAATTCTATGTATTAGGCATAGTAATTTAGACGTGAATTAAACACGTGTCAATATATGGTATCTGAAGTGCAAAATGCTTAATTTGCTTAATTTGTATCGACCGTTGTATATGTAATAACGATTTTAACGACACATACCGTATCTCCAATTGTCAAGATTTGTCACGCGCGGCCGATATTAAGCACGTGTGTTTAATATAACAAAATAGTGATCAGCCCATATATTCTTCATTGTTTCTTTCGTATTTTACGGAACCAAACCGGTCATATATTTATATATTTACTTAATTGACGCTGTTGACTTGTTGATAACGCATGATATCTTTAATAATTCCATGATAACACAATTATCCATGTGTCATTAGTTTCTATTTTAAACATATACAAATATTTGTTTAAAAATGTGTTATAAACGCTTGTGCAAAACATTGACTGCATCCAAGCGAATCCTAGTTACACGTATACACTTGTATTTAAATAGTTGTGTACTTACCTGTTCGGCATGTAACTTAATATAATATTTTCATGTCAAGTACCTAATAATGTGTCCATGTATGATCTTCTTATATGAATTGTTCGATGTTGAGATAAAACGCTTTCCATTTTCTGTGTGAAGCGCATGGTAATGGTTTATTCAATATGAGTCGTGTTCTGAGAAAACTGGGCATAATGCATGTGCGTAAAATGTCATCCCAGATTAGCGTGTGCAGTTCGCACAGGCTATTCAGGGACGACACTTTCCGCCTAACTTGGATTTTTGCTAAGAAGAGACTTCATTTTAACGAAAAATGTCATAAAAGCGGAAAGTGTCGTCTCTGATTAGCCTATGCGGACTGCACAGGCTAATCTGGGACGACACTTTACGCACATGCATTATTCCCAGTTTTTTCAGAACGCGATATATATACACAAGACATACAGCCCATACGTATACATGTTCAAAACAAAGTAACATATAGAGGCATGACATGTCATCAGTATTTACTTTTATAAGATGTTAGAGAAAGTATCATTGCATGAAAAGGTCTAGGTGAAAAGGTCTAGGACGATTGGATTACAGCATTTAGAATCTATTTAACAATGATGATGACGATGAAATCAAAAACAACAAAGACGAATATACAAGAGAGCGAAAAGTCAAGTTTGATTCATGAATTATATACAATTAATCATTCTAATATGTATACAATTCTCTTTGACTTAATGCTTTGTTCAGACATAGCTAAGTTTCTTTTGGTACTTGAATTATCTGATTGCATTAATTCAATAAATTGTATCGTATTTGGTCTTTTCCAGTAATATGTATTACTGTACAAGTTCCAAATATCATCATATAATGATAAATAATAAAAATGATATTGCTCCTCAAGAACATTTCAATGTTTACATTTGCTTTCTTGAAAGGTTAACGCTTCAGGTTTATTCTATCTGCCTGATTCGATTTCTAATATATGAGATGAAACCCTTGATATACAAAGATCAGATCTAAACCTATTTACACTAGTTAGGTTGCTATTAATTACTCAAATGCCTGTTACTTATTGCTCTTTAAGAATCATTAAGTTTACTGATATCCAATTGTTGATTAATGTATAACTTTTAATCTATACTTTATTAAGAACAAAAAAACACTGTTCATCACCTTCACATTGGTTTAGCCATGCATATTGAAAGCCAAAGGTCTGCAACATATTACACACATATTTTGCCAAAGAATGTGTATTTGGTTTATCAAGTTATCAAGGATGTTCTTACAAGTTCCCCATGTACAAAATTATTATGTTTGATTTTTCGCGCCTAGTAGTTTTTTGCAACAATTTAATTAAACTATTTTAATTAAGATTGACTCAGTTAAGCCTCAGATTTCTGACGCATAATTTAAAATTGGTAAAACAAGCTGATCAAAACAATTTAATTTGGTATGTATTGAACTTGTTGGATAAATTACTAAAAATGAGTTAAATTTAAAAACAGCCTTTGAGACTTGACCTGCAAGTGTTTCAAAAGTATTCGCAAACGACCATCCTGAAGTTGATACAAATCCTAAGTATGTAAATGATTTTACAGTTTATAATGCTTGGCCTTTGTACAAAAATGTAATATCCCTCATAAGTTGTCCCCCTTTTTTAAACCATCGCCTTTGCTTTATTTGTGTTTACAAATTATTTCAACCTATCACAATATTCCTCTAACATAGACAAACCTTTAATTAGTTCTTTCCCAGGTTCTGTCATAATTACAATATCGTCTGCATATAACAACATAAATAATTTTAACATATCAATATCTATTCCTTCAAAACAATTAAACATATAATGTTCTTCTACGTCATTCAAATAAATTGAAAATAGGAATGGTGATTATGATTACCCGTGTCTAACACATAAAAACAGGAATCTAGATGTCATATATCTTCATTACTTATTGTTTTGCCTAATTTAAGTCTTGATTTCACATTTGTATACAGTTTAGACAATGGTCCCAGCTTAAATTTAGTGTTTTTTTTAATGTTTTTGTCGTGCTGTCGTATGATTTGCTTTTTAATGTATAATCAAATGGTTACTAGTCCGAAATGAAAGGCTTTCTGATTGCGACAAGAATTTTCCCGGGTGGTGTTAGGTGATTTCTGGAAATGTTATTTATTATTAACTTCACTGTGAGTTATTTCACTCGGTCATGATGCTTAACGCAAAATCATTTGCAAAATGAATTTAATACATTTGTTTGGAAAAACTGTATTCAAATTTGAAAATTATGTAAATGCAGCTACATCTCTAGAAATAAAACTAAACTGTTATTACCATATGTTGGTCATTTGTTAAAGGCAAACGATCAAATTACCTATACAATACATAACGATATTTGCTTCGCTTTGCGGGTATATTATGAATACGTTTTATAAGTAAAGTAAGAACATATATATTGTCACATTACTGAAACAAGTAAATTGCCACTTAATCAAGACAGTCGATTGGAGTACGAAATCAAACATATAGCGCCATTTTCGATTTCAATAAATGCGACGTTCAAACTTTATTTTTCTTGGTAGGTTTTTGCCTCCCTACTTAAGACCACGAGTAGGGCCGTTATGCGTTTGGGCCGTCTTTATTCGAGAAGAAACTACGAGTCGATAATCCTTTAACGTGAGGTATCGGCTTTGACAAGGTGTTGGCAACAGTCACGTTGGTCAAAATATGGAACCCACAAATGATACATTAAAGGGATCTTTTCACGCTTTGGTAAATTGACAAAATTGAAAAAAGTTGTTTCAGATTCGCAAATTTTCGTTTTAGTTATGATATTTGTGAGGAAACAGTAATAATGAACATTTACCATGGTCTAATATAGCCATTATATGCATCTTTTGACGATTTTAAAACCTAAAAATTATAAAGCGTTGCAACGCGAAACGATTGAATAATTTGGAGAGTTCTGTTTTTGTCGTTCAATTTTGTGAAACTACGAAGATTGCTTATATAAGGTATAAAATACGTCAAATATGTGTACTCGGCGGAATAGCTCAGTAGGCTAAAGCGTTTTTACTTCAGGACTCTGGCAGGACTCCAGGTGTCACTGGTTCGAAACCTGCTCCGGGCAATGTCCTTTTCCTTTTTTTAATTTTATTCTTGATTTTTTACTGGAGCTTTTACGATCCAATGTTTACAATTATCAATATAAAGCATTTAATGAATAAGTTAAAAAATGCCAAATTCTGTGAAAAGGCCCCTTTAAAATACGCTCCATAAAATGTAAAACTGTCGAAATGTACGGTGGGAGAGTTTTCGGAACATAATTAATCGTATATTTGTTATCTCCATTAAGCCCGGAATATCAACGTAATTGACTCGGACAGTTTGTACAGAAACACGATGTCGGATAAGTAACAATGCGGAGAAAACTACTATGGCCTTTAAAATAACGTTTGCACCAAGTTTACAACCTCAAATGCCTGGTCATTTAATACCAGACATTACGAGACATTGTTTGTTAGTCATGTTGGCTAACTACGACTAAGGAGGACAAGGTATTTTCTATTTAAGAGCATTGTATAAATTATTAAACGTAACTTTTTCCGATTGATTCATATATATAACACAGTTCGTGAGCATTAGCGGTAATGTTTGGATTTTCGGTTGTTGCTCCTCATTTAATTTTTAAGGTTTACTACGAAGAATGTGACAAGACATTTTAGTTTGATGATATCAAGCATTTTTTTTGCTAACGCCTATATGACTTGTTTGACCTTACACTCTATAAACAATGGCAGACTAGAATCGTTGTGATTGCACAGCCTATAAATTATGGAAGACAATATCAGTATGTTCTAACACCATAACACGTGTGGGATACGTGCATCAGAATGACTTCACACACCCAGACGTTGGCAGGTATACTCCTGTGTGACTGCTAAGACAATTCATTTTATCTTACAAGTATTTATTTGTATATATTTCTATAACACGTTACATTTTGTTATATTTCTAAAATGATATTTAATTATCAGACTTCGACCGTCGTAGGAACAATAATGGGCATAATAGCTTATCGGTTTTTATAGTTTGGTACCCGCGGATAATGAACAGTTACAAGTGCAATTCTTCACTGTTCGAGGTTAATGCTTTGATGTGAGATGTAAGATTCAGGAAGTAACACTTAACACGATCATTAACAAAATATGTACCTCATTCATAAAAACACTTGTTAAGTTATTTTTCTCATGGTAGTAATAAGGTGTTACTGGCAAAGGATTGTTGAGAGCGCGTTGTAAAAAAACAGTAAGTAAGTGTGTGTACATTATTTCATTGACTTCATTTTGGGTTAGAAACGGGTGGGTGTGTATTATTTATATCACGTGTAAACAATCATTATGTATCTGATGCACAAGCAGAAACTATTTCTTACTCTAACTTGTCCAATATAAACTTTATAGCATTAAGATTGGTGAGTAGATATAAGTACTAGAATGAAAAGGAATTCTGAAATTAGTATGCAAAACGGTTGTTTATTTGTCGCTTAACAACGCTTTCTCAATTTCGGTATTGTTATGTTTGCATTAATTAAAGCCTGCTGGCTTATACTAAATAAATTTTTGTTAAGTGAATCAAATAGACAGCAACATGTAAATTGTTTAATACCCGATGCGAAATTTCTTACAGTTACTCCGATGTTATTTGCATGGTTGTTGTTTGTTTTCATTCCGAAAGACAACTCACAAAAAAAGATAAGTCTACCTTATGTACTGTTAATTGGAGCATTAATTGAAATGTATATTGTATGTTTTAAATGTGTGTTCTAATAAGCAAAAGAAACAATAAATTACAAAATAGATCAATAAATATGTATAGTGTCATTTCAGATACATATTAATGGTTGTAATTGCGAATGTTGGTATTTTGTTTGCTGTGGCCAGGGTTGAGCGTTCTTTCCTCATTGTTTGAAAATGAATAGTTTGCGTTCACATTTATATCTTTGACTGTCTTATGGTCAAAACAACATCGCCTTTACATGTAAGTAGAACCAAATACGCCTTTTAATTGTAAAGTGTAAATAATTTATATCACAATGTCAGTTGGTTTGTGTGTATTTATTAATACGCATGGGTTGATACAACACTGCTTACGAAAGCCTTTAGATACCAATCGCTTTAAGATACATATCGAAAACATTTCCTGTTCTCAGAACACCAGTAAAGTCGCCTTGACGTGACTAACCCCGAAACAACTGTTTTACTGCATAAATATTTTGATGAATGTAGGCGTTCTTGTACTGCGTGGTATAGGATACTTGTCATCATTAGGATACTGGTCATCATATAATACATGAATTAAATTCCTTGTTCACCATCGTTTACTCTCATGACTAAAACAGAGCGATTTATTAATTATTCCTCGTACAAAAGGTTGACATCTGCTTTGCGATTCGACCTTAAAAAGAAAATACGGGAAGATATACACGCTGTTTGTTGTGTGTTCCAATGTTAGTGATTTCTATCTGAAAGCCAGGAATAGAGTAAAAGTATTTTTCTAAAAGGAATGTTTGCATATAAATACCGTATGCAAGAAGAAAACAGGCCGATAAGCTGAATACAACAATTAAATATCTAATATCAAATCTTATTCACTCTTTGAATAATTATATTTGCATTTTGTACGAAAGGACTTGTGAATGTCTGCCGATTTCAATTATTGTGTGTTATATTTTCGAAAATAAAAAACTAGCATGATTATGGTAACGCAGATAAATTATTGAATTATGGTGAAGAGGTCATGTTCATCATAATACACGAACTCACAATTATAAAGAAATCAACATGATTTAGATTGAAAGTGGAAATTTTGATTGCGACAAAGACATTCAAACCAGTCATCATTTACACTCTATTTACTTAAACCAACAGAAGTACAAAACCGGGGAAAATATTAAACAACATCTGGTAAGATGTCACATTTTGAAGGTCGATTGCTTGTTTATCATAATACACGAATAATAAAGACACGAACATTGTTAAGATTGAAAGGGGGACTTCGATTAAGACAAAGGACATGCAAACAAGTCACCCTTGACACTCTATTTACTTAAGCCAGCATGAGCACGAAACCGGAGAAAAATAAAAGCATCTGATAAAATATTACACTTTGACGGTCGATTGCTTGTATCAGTTATTGATGATTGTTGTCATTTTCTTGCTAAAATACGTGACTGTGGATGCATGAGCCAAGCACGTTTCTCAAAACGATAAACAATTTAATGACCAATCATTGACGCCTTGTTGTTTTGTTGTAAAATCGCAAATAAGCTCGCGATCGTTTGTTAGGTTTCCTATCAATCTTTTTGTTGAATATTATTTCTTCTGGATCACATATAAGTGTTTCACGAAAAAACGAGTTCGGACATAAAATAGTAACGAAGCAGAATAAGCAAGAGAATCTGATTATTAACAGATTCAATACCAGTGTTATTCGCGAGTTGTGCTGACAACAAGGCTAAAATGTGAGGTAAAGAGGCAATTAAGATTGTTTTCTTCAAAGATACGTGGTGGCTTTTGCTTCCGAAAGGACAATATCAAAATGGAAGCGACAATACACAATAAACATGCTACTCGATTTCAAACGGTTTACCTTAACTGAAATAAAAGACAACTGAATTATTTTGACGAGAATACGATTTCCACATGATGAATTGCACGAATATCTGATTATTTTGACGGAAATACGAAGTCCACACGATGAATTGCACGAATATCTGATTATGTAACAATGGATGTCCAGTTTTTTTTCCATTTTGTTTCTTGGTTGGTGCTTACCAACATTACTTGTTCAATACTTCGAGTATCTGTAATAGACGTCCAACGTGTGTTTAATACAGCGCTTGAATCAAAAACTTTGCATCCGATTGTTCTGTTTGTCCTGCCGTCAATTTATTAAGTCGTTCCAAAATGTTGGTTTCCTGCCTGTACCTAAACATATTATAACAGATTCTATCAAAATGATAATCCCCTTAAAAGAGAAACCAATAAAAATCACAAGGAAATAAGTCAATAGCTCAATAGCACTTTGAAAGGAAAATTGCTTATCGAAAGGTGTCAAGACAATCCTCTAAAAACCTTGAAGATCGTTAATAACAACCTTAAAAATAGCATAATTTGTTGTGCTTCTGCTATGCCTCCATTTAATGTCCTTCAGATGCTAATGCATTATGTGATGACCACGAAATAACACATAGAAGATTTGTACTTGATTTGATTAGAACGTTCTCCAATTGCTCACCTGTCGTTAGTAACAGACTATATGATTTCACCCTACTTTAGCATATGGCATTGATTGTTGGAACTTTAAAGAACTGCTCTTTGATTACAATGTCAACATTATTTTTAATTACGGACCATAAGTTAACAAACTGAATACTATCCTGACCTTATGGTGAGGCATGTCCAATCGATTAGTTTCACGCTCAAAATTATTATTTTTTATATAAATTTAGACGGACATTCAGATGTAGGTATTTGCCATTTTAAGTGAGGATTTGGAAATAAAATAAAACTCGTTCGGGATTTTAGTTCCTATGTTCGAGGTTTAATCGTAATATTCTTTCGGTAAAACCAAAACCCCCCGGAAACCCGATATGCTGTGAGAAGTTGGATGTGCTAGGAGAAGTTGCCGATAGATTTCGATGAATTTCGGTAGGGAAAGTAAATCCAGTTCTATAATTGTTTAAAGGCATTTTTAAATTAAAATATATTTTGGTGTATGCAAAGGAGGTATTACCATGTTTGTTAGGAAAATCCTGGTTATTAATATTCAGGATTTATTAAAATAGGACTATTTAAAGTCGACGATACAGGGATTTGTCCCATATTTAGCACTTTATTTAAAACTTTCTATAAAGGTATGCCAGTGAACAAGTTTTTGCATGTGTTATCTATGAAAATACACATACGAAGGAGGCGTGGATAGGGTTTTGAAAATAAATGTTTACATTTTGCATATATCATTACCAAAAAGAACGAAAAGAAACAAACATTTACACGAATGCATTGTCGGAGATGTTGCAAAGCTGTCAACTTGAAGTCATGTATACAAGATCCAAATTTGGTTCACATTTATGAAAGTCTACCCATAATTGGAACTATAGGCAGAAAATATTATTGTAAATGTTTATATTGCCTTTCGGACGCATATTTTTACGTGTATGAATCAATTGATTTACATTTACAATGATTTTCAAACAATAAAACAGATAAAAATAAGCTGGAAATTAACTTAGCTTCAGAACGGGTATAATTATAAAACCTCAAAGTTCAATGAAAATGATCTACAATGTATTAGAGTGGGCATACAACAGCTGTAACAGTGAGCTTTTAAGTTTATACATGAACTGCACTCATGTCATATCTCGACATCTTTGTACAGCACCATGCCATATCATTTTTTCGTCAACATGTTGAATGTAAAGTCGAATTTTTCCACCAATACGAATTTTTTTAAGAAACCCTGGCGGATATGTTACTCGGGGACATTGGTTGATATAATTGTCGGTGCAAAAACTTGTTCACTGGCATACCTTTAAAGCCATTTGTAAGTAAAGTGCTAAATATGGGACAAATCCCTGCATCGTCGACTTTAAATAGCCATATTTCAATAAATCCTGAATATTAATAACCAGGATTTTTCTAACATATATGGTAATACCTCCTTTGCATACAACAAAATATATTTTAATTCAAAAATGCCTTTAAACAATTATAGAACTGGATTTACTTACCCTACCGAAATTCATCAAAATCTATGAGACAACTTCTCCTAGCACATCCAACTTCTCACAGCATATCGGGTTTCTGGGGGTGCATAACAATAAGCAATAATTAAAGTCCAAAGACTACAGCAGGAGGGGAACTTTCGCTAACATACGCCAAAATTTAAACATGTGACTAGCTGACTATACTATATAGGAAAATAAATACACAACCCGATTGCTTGCGCAATTGCAGCGCGTCGTTTTTGCGTGGCCTTCTTATTATTCATAAGCGATATACTACAAAGTGTATTAAACACAAGCCCAATTCATACGAATTATTGTATTACAATGAATACACAGAATGTTAAAGATGTAAATGAAGCGATCGTCATCCATCCGGTGTATGGGAGTTTCTCTGGCCTTGCTTTAATTCGTAGCCACGAATGTACATCTAGTAATAGATGATTACAAAATGTTCAAGCTAATAAATATTTGATTTTTTTAATGAAATTAAATTGCATCCAACATTCAAGTTTAACATCGATGATACCCTGTTGCTAAAACACGTATAGAAAATGCGTTGAATTATAAAGATGCTCGTTAGCGTTTTAGTAAAAGCAAAAGAAAACACTGTCATTAAAATAATTATCAAAAAGAAGATGAGTTACAATATATGTCTTGGGATTATCGTTGTTAGACTAAAGTTGAATGTTTTCAGAAAAACGCCATGTTGTATTCCTATTTTTGGATTTTTGCGTTATGATATATTAACAATCGGCTCGATTACTTACACAAGTACACGTGTTACAAGCTACCTCGTTTGTTTGAATGTTATACTGAGCATAAGGTAAAAAACCATGAAGGGCACACCATAAATACCATAAATACTAAATGTGTCTAACCATTTTTTAAATATAAAATTGCCAACCCATCGTAATTGATTTATCCGACCACTCCTAGACAGTATATGAGAACAAGATGGTGATGTGAATATTGTTGAATTTCTCATTTGGGCAATATATCACCTTGCATTATAATTATTTATCTCATCCAGCACCATTGCTGGATGAGTGTTGTAGAGATCATGTTGGAATAATGAACCTCAAGAAACTATCAAAAACGATTATTGCAAGTAATGTTTAGCTGATAGTATCTTTTAAGCATCCACAACGAGAATCGAATGTATTACTTACTTGTTTTCGATGTTTTATATTAACGGAAAAGCCTTTGCATCAGCACGGGAAAACGGCTGAATGGTTCATCATATAGATACAAGAACATTCATTTTCGAATAATACTTCAGATGTTTATTGAACATATTAAAAATGTGTTAATATATGCTATTTAAAAATCATCGGGAGAAATATACTTTTAGATCAGCTTACTTGCATATATTAATTGATAAAATGCACGTCCAGTAAATATGAACAATATGTGTTGCATACAGTTAATACGCCTATTAATCAAGGGATGTTTTTGCGTCAACATTTTATTAGTCCGTGTTCATTCATGAATAATTATGAATTATGTTTCCATTGATTATTTAGCATATGGGCAATTTGAATATACATCCACGGTACATAAAATTGCATGTTAAACCCTGGAGAACTAAATCTTCCTAAGATGCATTACAAAGAATTGTAATCGTCAGTATATGATGCTTGAACCTGAATTTGTTTTATACCATAGGCATTTAGTTTAAACTTCCGATGCTCTGATAATCTTCATTAAAAACTTTAATCGAAATTAAATCAATGTTTAATGCTCTTGTATTGCTTTTGCGTTAGAATTACTATGCAATAAAGATACCGTTTATATACATAAGTGTATTGTGTGAATCATTCCTTTTAATAGTGAGATTCTGAGCTGAGAATGAGGTTAGACAAACCATTTAACGGTTTAAACCCTAAAAACTTTGCATTGGCCAGCAAAGGCGGTAGAAGAAAATGAAATCATGTGTTAATGTTGAAATTCCAATGAACAGCCGAGACAATGATTATTATCATTTCCGACTTAACATAAAAACACGCATACACTCATCTGAAACAGAGTTTCTCTCAACTATTTTATGGTTACCAACTTAATACTATTTTGAAGTTGTGTATCCCCGTACATTCTTACATATTCCCATACTTCAGTATTCGAAAGTGAATAGCAGTATAGCTTATTTTGTTATCCGAGAGAGACCTGCAAAATATCATTCTTAAGCATAACAATTCATTCTATTTTAATATGTAATACTTTCTTTCACAAATGTCTCATGTAAAAATGTTTTAGAGATTCAATTTTTAGGAATAGCAAACCCTCTTACACGCTAGTCAGCCAAAAATTATATATGGACAGAAGCCAAAGACTGAGATGCTATTGTATCTCTGGTCCGCCTGCTTGGTAACTGCTTTGTCTTTTGGTTGGAAGTGGTTTTGTTATGACATTGGTAAATAATACAAACAAGTGTTAAGGTATAAGTTTTCACACAAAATACCCATAAATAAATTTCGGAATGATGTTTAAAGAACTATTAGTAAAATGTGGAGTTTTTTTTTGGCAAAAACAAATGTACTAAAATTATTTTGAATACTAATATATTCAAAACAAGATTAGTGTTTAATTTTGCATCGATATGTTTCGTAAGTGTCATGTGTTATTTTTGGAATTCCTCAAAACAGGTTTTAACCGCCGAATTTTGCCAAGGCGGTAATCAAAGGAAATAATGGTATAATTTTAGCCAGTAAAAGCACTTAGCTTCACAATGCCATTCAAAAATGATAGCCTCGTCTATATTTTGTAAATGTGAAGCGTTATGTTAAACGTATTGTAAAGTACATTTAAATAAATTTCCACTTTCCAATTATAACTCAATAAAGTAAATAACAAAATACTAGCGGATGCAAACATATCTTTGAAAGTTTTTTCAGTGGATTTGTGTATTTAACATTAGTGACATAAATTATTATTTTATATCAACTAAAACCCGAACACTTCGTTATTTGTACACGATTGTCAAACGCACTAACCTAGTTGATTTGTTTCAAATCCTTAAATCAAATCAACTAAGAGTATTATCCTATATTTTCAAAGGACACTCTTTGATCTACAATACATAGTTTGAAGATAATAATGGAAAACATAACCATCGAGTTTAGTATTCGTAGTATCTGTAATATTTATATACAACTTATAGCTCAATTATATTAATTCTCCAACTGTTATTTAGTTATCTTAGTTCAACCATCGTAGGAAATCCACGTATACAATAATATAAATTAGAGCGAATCGGGTTTTCATAGTATGGTACCCTCGAATAATGAACAATTGCAATTCTTCATTGGTCGGAGGTTTATCTTTTGGTTTAAGAAGTGAGATACAGGAAGTACAACTTGACACAATAAACAACTAACTATGTTACCCATTCATAGAAACACTTGTGGATTTCATATTATCATGGTGTCAATAAGGTCGTATTGGCATAGGATTATCAATAGAAATTTTAAAGGGACTTTTACATAGCATTTTTTATAATTTGGAAAAATGTCATTAACTTTATATAATTACAAATTCTATAATGTTTTGACAAGTCTTAACTTGCTATAATAAAAAGCAAACAAGTTGATTACAAAAGTCTTCCCCGGTATTCGAACTCGGGACCTCTGGGAAAAAAGCCATTGCGCTGTTTTTTTTCCTAATGTCCGAGGAAAAGCAATAGGAACGCTTTATTTTACCGATTTCGAATGATGTTTATCAATATTGAACGATTATTTTTAACATTTTCATGATTTTTGTTGGCTCGTTTCAATATAATGTTTACCATTATTGTATTCAATGACAATTATTTTGGAACAAGTCATTTTACAAAACTGTAAACATGTCCCTTTAAAGGGAATACAGTAACAGCTGGTTAGTATTTTATTTCATTGACTTCATATTCGGTTGGGAAAGGCTGGGTGTTTATTAATTATAGCATTTGTTGTATAAATTGCATATCTGATGTAAAAACAGAGCCATCTTACTCAAACTTATTCAATATGAACTGGATAACGTTAACATCGGTAAGTAAATTTAAGAACCATACTTCAAAAGAATGGTTTTATTTAATGGACACAAACAAGTTTACTTGTCGATCCATAACGAGTCTCGAATTTTGTTATTGTATCTTTGATCGTTGTGACAGCGCTGGTTGAAACTTAACCCATGTATGCCTAGCGTCTAGAAAAAGGCATTGGCAAACAGCGTAGACCCAAATGAGACGCCGCATGATGCGGCGTCTCATCAGGGTCAGCGCTGTTTGCTTAAAGGAATTTCTGTAAAAAATATTCTTAATATAGAAATAAATATACTAAAAATCCTTAATTTTGGAAATAAATTGATCCAATTTAGAAGGATGTGAGAGTCCACTATGCATAAATGGGTTAATCAGTATTTAGTTGCATTGCTCCCAACAACCTAGTCGATATGTTTTACATTTCTGTTGCGGTATTGTTGTTTTTTGTTCTTTCTGGTAGTTTTTTTTCATTTTTAATTAGAATACCTTCAATACTATTTAACTATGGCGCATTATTTAAACGTATGTTGTATGTTGCGAATATGCGTTCCAATATCAAAAGTTAAACAGTATTAAACAATAATTAGATTACCATTTCCAGTGTTATTCTATAGACATGTATTTTTATTATAATGTGTTTTAATTTGGAAATTTGAATATCTATAAAAAGTATTTGCTGTACCCAGGGTACATTTGAAAACGGATACTTTGTAATTTTGTTGATATAACGATCGACGTGTTTAGTTCTACAACTAAGTTATTTTTGACTTTCTAAATAAATGCCAACATCGCTTATACATGTGCGGGAAAATAAATACGCCATTTTTTATAAAGTTTAAATACTAAAATATCACAATATAATTCGGTCATTGTGTTTCAGTTAACAAACATGTTTTGACAAAACGATACTTAGGATATCCTTAAGATACCAATCGCCTAAAGATAAATATCGATCAAATTTCCTGTTCAAAGAAAAATGGTGATATGACGTTGTTTAACCGAAACTAAAGTGTTAATGTTTATTTTTGTTACATTTATTTCTTGATCAATGAAGGCGTTCATATACTGTGTCATAGGGTACTGCGCGCGGTAATAAACAGTTTAAATTCACTTTTCATCATTGTTGACGCTCATGAGTCAAATATAGTGTTTTATACACAGTGTATCGTAAAAAAGTATTGCTTTTTTAGATTTATCTTTTAAATTGGATAATACGGATAGAATTGCACAACATGCTTGAAGTCTGCTAAGTGGGTAATCATACTTTTATATTTAATTTAATGCCATTGAGCATGTGCATGTGAATCAATCAAATAAAGGCTTACGGGCCTGTATTCATCGACAAAATTTTAATTTTTGTTAAATAACAGTCCTTTTTTAGTAATGGGTGTACATATTTTATATTCTACGTTAATATCAGTTGTTTATATCGTTCGATATATAATTAGATATAATGGACATACCTGTTGGCAGTGTAGCAGGGTACGGTATAAGGAGACCCTATACTTCCTTTCTATATGAGCTAACTTCTTTAGCGACACGGTAGAGTATCTGCCTGATTTGGAACCGGGAGGTCCCGGGTTCGATTCCCGTGGTGGTCGGGGATTTTTCTGGCTGGGTTATAAATGCCCCCAACGTAAACGAGAGTGCCGATGGCGTTGAAAGTATATTTGCAAGATGTAGAACAGTTGCTGCTGAAGTAAATGTTAAGGAAACAGTTGACTGAATGAAAGTCTAAAAGACTATCAAGAAGGAAAGATTTTTTTAAGATTAAGTACAAATCAATTTAACAAGAAGGGATAAAATATTGCAAAACATCCTATATCAATCGGAAAATCGGAAACAACCGCGGAATCATTTATTAGGCGAGCTTGGTATTTTGCGAGCGAGGTAATGCCCGGATTTAAATGTTATTTCTGATTTGCCGGACGTTTATTAATGCTCTTGTTTTAAATTGGAGAAGAATAGTTCCCTACAGATCTGTCCGTTGTTTGTTTATTGAAAAGATGAAGTAACTATTACATGCTCCTTTGAGATATTTGTTGTAAGCGAAATATGTTAACAAATCGATAGCCTTTCAGGAATGTTTGAATAAACGAAGAAAATGTGTATTGATGTAAGTTTATTGAAGAAATGTTCAGGAAATATATTAAACAAGGGCTGTATGTAAAACATGCATGCCCCCTATATGGGCTGTCAGTTGTAGTGGCAGCTATTGTGTGAATACGTTTTTGTCACTGTTACCTTGACCTTTGACCTAGTGACCTGAAAATCAATAAAGGTCATCTGCCAGTCATGATCAATGTACCAATGAAGTTTCGTGATCCTAGGCGTAAGCATTCTTGCGTAATCATCCGGAAACTATTTCATTATTTCGAGTCACTGTGACCTTGACCTTTAACCTAGTGACCTGAAAATCAATAGGGGTCATCTGCCAGTCATGATCAATGTCCCTATGAAGTCTCATGATCCTAGGCGTAAGCATTCGTGAGCTTTTATCCGGAGACCATTTAACTGTTTCAAGTCACTGTGACCTTGACCTTTGACATAGTGACCTGAAAATCAATAGGGGTCATCTGCCAGTCATGACCAATTTACCTATGAAGTTTCATGATCCTAGGCCTAAGTATTGTTGAGTTATCATCCGGAAACCAAGTTACTATTTCGAGTCACTGTGACCTTGACCTTTGACCTAGTGACCTGAAAATCAATAGGGGTCACCTGCCATTCATGAGCAATGCACCTATGAAGTTTCATTATCCTAGGCCTAGGCGTTCTTGATTTATCATCCGGAAACCATCTGGTGGACGGACCGACCGACAGACCAACGGACCGACATGTGTAAAAAAAAATATACCCCCTCTTCTTCGATTGGGGGCATAACAAGTTGATAGTACATGTATATATAAATATTTCCAAACCAGTTTTCGCGCACCGAAAAACAAAAAACTGGTTGGCTTAAAGAAATGTTGGAACAGCGCTAGCCCTGATAGATAGACCCCACGACACCAGTACACAATATAATCTGCAAATGTGGTCCTTTGGAAGCAAAAACTGCATCCAAGAACGAGTCACTGTGACCTTGACATAGTGACCTCAAAATCAATAGGGGTCATCTGCCAGTCATGATAAATGTACCTATGAAGTTTCATGATCCTAGGCGTAAGCGTTCTTGAGGTATCATCCGGAAACCATCTGGTGGACGGACGGACCGACCTACCGACGGACCGACAAGTGCAAAACAATATACACCCTCTTCTTCGAAGGGGGGTGCATAATAAGCAATTGCGATATTTTTCTCAGCCACATAAGTGTTAATAGTTTGATGATTATTAATATCACAAAATGAAAGTGAAAGTAGAACTGTCAAAAATGACAACCTGTCAACGTGTTGTTTTTGCTGGCACTAGAGGGCGATTACACTCTGACAATGTTTTCACATTTTACCATAGGCTTTGTCAATGACCTTTATAGTATGAGCGGCTTTGTTATTTTTAATTGCTATCATGTAACTGCACGATTGTGTATATGATTACAATACACAAAGCACAAATAATGATATAAATATACTGATTGAGTTTATATTAATCTGATAACTATAGCCGGCACAATTAAGGACTTAAAATACATTTTTTGTCCTGAATTCATCAAGACTTGAGATATTTATGCACAAAGAGTATCAAGATATGGGGTGATCCACAAATAAAAAGTATTTTTGATCTATGTTGTGCAGGCTCTTTTTCCATGACTGTGAAAATGAAATTACCATGTGAAAAGAATGTCAATTTTTTCCGAAGTATTTGATTCAACCATTGCATAAAATGAATTATTCTGTATATAATTTGCCATTTTGATAGGTGTTTGTAAGGTGATAAAAAGGAGATGACCAGGGATACTGAGAAAAAGGATATGCATTTGAGATCTGGTCAGGGCTCCATATGAAAGTGGTAAAATGATATACATTTTATATTTGGCCAGTGCTCAAGAGAAAATGGGTATACATTTCGGAAAATTTTACCATTTAAAAATGTTTAAATACCTCTTGACTAAGGCTCTTAATTCATCTAGCATGAACATTTGAAATACAATGTATATCTTTTTAATACTAATAACATTAAATGTACACATTTAATCTAGCAATGTGTACAGATACTACTTAAATATATTTGACTGTATTGAATGTAAGAACTTGCTAAAATACCCATTAGAAAAAGATCCGGGGTGAAATATGCATTGCCTGAAGCTCTGACCCTGGGGCTATGTTAATATATCAAACACATTGATTGAAAAAGTAAAACAATACATTGATAAAACAGATGGAAAATCATCCCCTCTAAACAACATGATACATAATTATGTATAATATTTTTGGATCTGGATCTGTACACAACAGGACCTTTCGGTATGCGCGCTGCGGGAGAGAGATGGGAGTGACTTAAATTTTTATTTAATTTAATTCACTGAAATTGATCATTGAAGTTACAGTATGATCTCATTTGATA
Organism: Dreissena polymorpha; assembly: GCF_020536995.1. NCBI lineage: Eukaryota > Metazoa > Mollusca > Bivalvia > Myida > Dreissenidae > Dreissena > Dreissena polymorpha. Next base: position 162,294,141 of record NC_068355.1, read on the forward strand.
TAGATGCACATGATTGTATTAAGTAACATATATTAAATAATTATCAGTATAAATTACTGTTTTGATTTCAGTATCATTTAAATGATTTCAGTCAAGTTTATCATTCATATTATACATTAATTTTGTGAATATTATCAATATAAGTATACTAGATGCAAACATAGTTGAAATAATACAGTTTGATATACTGTATAATATAATTGACCAGTCGCCAAATACGAGATCGCTCCGCCCACTAAGTAGTGTTTTCGTGAGTTTGATTGACAGTTGGCGACTGGTCAATTATAATGTAACTACACATCCAAGCAGTCGATCACACCATTGCAGCCAAGCCACCTGGTGTGCCGACGCACCAGCAGAAAAGTCTTCTGACGTAGTGCATTTTACCATTTATAACATCTACATTAGTTAAAGATACATGTTTACATTTGTATGTGTTTGAAAAAAAATATCATCTTTAATGACATAATCTGACCATGCATGTCCTAGATTTCAAAATAAAGGCCCTGTTCTGAAACATTGGTAACATTTAAGTAAAACTGTTACCAGGTTTCTGAAATTAGCTTTTATTGAACTATGTAAGGTTATCTTAATCATGAACTGATTTTTCTTGTTTTAAAACAGTCATAGATCAGTTGTGGCCTGTTGGTAATGACCCATTGTTTGCTTACTTGTCACACCCTTAAAACTTTCCACACTAATCTGGATTTAGGTGATCTTCAATAGTACATATGCACTTTAGCTTTGTCACAAGAGTGCTGGTAAAGTCAAGTCATAGATTTAAATCTAGGCCATATCAGCTCAAAGTGTCAAAGACAAATGAAAGATGCGTTCATTAGTTATTGTCCCATTGTTTACTACTGCTGTGCGTTTTTATATAATATAACTCATGATGACCATCGATCATGTGAGAGAAAATTCACATTATCTTAGTATATCAGTTTTAGAAGCCTTTTAGATAACAAAGTGTGCTAGTTTTCAATGTCGCTTCTAGGGATCAAACCCGCAGTGCAACCTCCTGCAATCAAAGTCTTCACTCTAACACTAGGCTTTTATGAAGATTCTGAAAATATTATCCCTCGAGAGCAACCAAACCAAAACTTAAGTCATATATTGCCGACTCGGTTTTATTGAGTCGGTTCATGAGAGATAATGGAAGGTGCAACATCTCTCATGCCCCCTAGCAGCGCCTTAGGCGGTATTCAATTCTCAACACGAAAGCGCTGGAGTCATTGATCCCGAGGGACCAGAAAAAAGCACTTGATTAATGTTCGAAATAAAATTATTTGATTAATGGTAATTTTATTATTTGAGCCAGGTCACAAAAAAAACGCAGTCTAATCGGTATCCAATTAAATTATTTGTTATTGTCAGAAAAGCGCTTTTAAGCAAACAGCTTTCAAGCGACCGCAGGCTGATCTGGATCCAAACTGGCCGCAATCGCCTTAATGTGTCTTTTACTGTGACACAGTTCATTTAACTTTAAAAATAGAAAGAAGAAAGAATACAAACCAGTAAAGGGAATGTAATCAATGTTGAATTTCAGGACAGCTTGGTGATCTGCAAATCCCATATGATATGTTGATATCGGGTATCATAGTCATTCAATAAGTCACAAAATGCTCGAATAAAATTTATAAAGCAAAATGTGATTTAAATTGATAACTAAAAATACCAGTATGCAAGTTTTGCCGTGTCAAGCTGTCAAGATCCAGAAAGTCATTCATTCACATCGAACATATCCTTCGAATTGACCTATCGACAGCGAGAGTGAAGCCACGCCCCCCGATTTCAAGGGAGGTCACTCCGCCGAAGTCTGTCATAAAACTGGCTACGCGAATCGGTAATCGGTACGTTGGAAGATATTCCCGATGATTTCGGTCCAAATCACATGATCTTTTTCTTTTGCTTTCATGTTTTATTTAAAATGTGTTAAATGTAATGTATCAAATGGGTGTTTAGCTCCCCTCAAAGACATAGTACCAGAAAAGACGGATTACCAAAAAGGCTTCCCAAAAAGGCCGCATAAGTGAACCAAAAACGCCTCATGGTATACCAGAAATTTATATTTACGATATCCGAAATCACAATAATATAAAAACAAACATGGTTTAGAGTTAAACTAGAAACCTCGATTACGACAAAGATCATGCAACAAAGCAACCCTTTTCATTAGGTTCACATGAACCAACACTAGAATGAAACTTAGTAGAAGAACACTGTTTAAATTAAGGTTCATGGGGGGGGGGATAAAATTCATTAAAACTTCGCTTTGGTTTTTCTTCATTCAATGTGGTACAATATGGTCAAACTATATATCATTTTAAAGCTTAAGACGGATAGAATAACACAAACACATTTTTGACATTCAATATTTGTGTGCTTTATTCATATTTTGGTTTTAAACCAATACATTTTTACACTTATTTACAAAATCTCAATCTAAAGTTAGGAAGGATATGTACTACCTTAAGTTGAATAAATACAAAGCTATATACATATACAAGGTCAAGTTATAAACATTTCACATAAAATTATTGTCATAAAACAACAAATGAGTTTTTATTCAACTGCCTTTTTTGGATAAATTTCCTAAACAAAGTTCTAAAAATAACTAAAACGTAACTACTTTTTTAAAAATCCAGGTATGGTGGATAATAAGAGTCACAATTATATTTCAAAGTCTTAACAATTTAGTTATTTACCTCTCAACCAAATTGCAAATTTTAAACCATGTCAAATTGAAATAGATTGCAGACGACATATAAAATTGTAAAGGAATATAAAGAAATTGGCAAACCGATTGATTTTATATTTCGATTCCTTCTGCCCATTTTGAAAGCGTGGCCAATCGCTGTGCTCCGTAGAAAAACGTGCAAAACAAATCGGTCGAAACCACGTGCAGTGGTGAGAAAACCGGGTATGTCTATACACATACCTGAGAAAACATATACTTATTTTGACAGTTGGGTGGCAACAAGCAAAACAACTATTAACATTAATCAGCAAGAGATCGCACTAAATAATAGAAATGACCACGTAGATATATCATCACTTACCCTATTTCAAATATTTTCCAGCTGAAAATTGTCCCCAACACGTCTTTTTTGTTTATTTGTATTGTTTTTCTGGAGCCGAAGTGCATCTCACAGAAGATCCATCCAACTTCCGTTGTTTTCACTTTCGTTATTAAAAACTCCGTTTAAAAGAATTATTTCTACTTTTAGATTGTTAAAGCGATGTATTATAATATATATTATCAATAGAATAGTATACCGTGATGAATTGAACGGAGTTACGTATCGATCTTTCTGTCAGTCTGTAAGCGTACTATTTTATGCGCAATAATTTAGTACATGTGATTCGACAACGATTGTAAACATTGGTGAAATGCTTCTTACATAGTTATTCTTTTGAGTGTTTTTGAGGTCTGATCGTGCACTTTGCAAACATCAACGGAAAGATTACAATCTAATGCATTTGTCATCGTCAACCGTTTGGAATGTCAATAAGGCGATGAGTGAGTTTTTAGCATGTTTCTTTCAATTTATTAATTTAAAAATTGCTGCCCCCATGGTGATGAAATGACATGTGTTCGAGTTTTGATATTTCTAGATATGTAAACTTTTTTTACTATTTAAGCGTAACATGCCCTCTTCAATGTCAATATTAATCACTAGTTATATAATTTTCCGCCGAAATACGTGAAATAAACATGATTCAGATTTTTGAAAATAATGTATATTTTATCGTTAAAATCGCTTTGTATTTTGATTGATTTTGTGGATGTCATGATACGTTGATGTACAAAATTAGTAGCAGTTTAAAGGAAAAACATCCTTTAAAGCATATATGTATACATTTTTAATGTGGCACTCTTCCTTTAGTCAAATTTGAGTTCAATGCTAGCGGTCCCACATTTTTCAAAATGAAGCCTCTACATGAACCTTAAGATCATATAATAAAGTCGATAGATTTTAACAGTGTCTGAACAGTGTTACTACTTTCGTGCTAGATGAATTGAATTTACATGCATAAACCAAGCATGTTGCTCCGAACGATGCACAGTTAAATGATTCGCGTTCTTAGAAAACTGGCCATAATGCATGTGCGTGAAGTGTCGTCCGTGATTAGCCTGTGCAGTCCGCACAGGCTAATAAGGCACGACACTTCCCGCCTAAATTGGATTTTTGCTAAGAATAGACTTCATTTACACGAAAAATGGCATAAAAGCGGAAAGTGTCGTCCCTGATTAGCCTGTGCGGACTGCACAGGCTAATCTGGGACAACACTTTACGCACATGCATTCTGCCCAGTTTTCTCAGAACGCGACTCAAATGATCCCTGATATACAAAATGCTTGTTTCAAAAGTCGCGGCAGCATCGTTCGATAATATTCCTACAAATCTATTTGTTGAATATTATTTTTTCGAGTTTTACCCAGAAAGAAAATTCAATGTTATTTTAAAAGCGGTCAATTAAAACAATGGCAAAAAGTAAGGCGAACAGATACCATTTGGAGAACGATTGAGGCGCATAATTCGAAGTTTGGGGAATGCAATATTAAAATCTGTAATATACACACTTAAGTGTTTTTGTCGCTTTCTTGATGTATTTAACTGAGCTTAGTTAATTTATTTATGTTATTCATTCAATATATTCCATTTCACTATTATCCCTTTTAGGGTGACAAGCATAATAAAACAGAAAATGCGAACGAATTTAATTATACATAGACCCAAAAACTATGAGAGTCGCTGTCTTTATTGACATCTGTGCTAACAACAGTGGTCAAGAGGCAATTAACATCGGTATCGATAAGGGCGCGTGGCGGATTTTGCTTTCGAAACGAGCAATGTAACGCTTCAAGAAGGCGCTTCACTAATCGATTAAAAAATCAATTACACTAATCACGCGGTATTAGAAGCGAGAACATCTGTTCCACAAAAAAAAATGAAACAAATCGAATTTTTCCCAAATGGGCAACTACAAGTATCTGTAATTGTTCATATCAGCCAGAGTGTTATCTACGTCTCTGTATCAGCTATATATTTGGGTGCTGAAAACTGTCATGTAAAGGGCTATACTAAACATATTACCGTTATTATAAAAAGCAACTGTGTATTGTTATTGTCCATAATCTGTTTCATCAAAAGAAACATTACCGCTTTTTTAAGTCATGACAGGAAGCAAATAATTGAACAGCTTGTATCTGGAATTTTCATAAATACGGATACGTACTGTTCAACATATTTCTTGAGAGTTTCACTTTTTACTAAGAAGCGGTATTACAACAAATGAGAATATTATGATGATTACATTTCACTTATGAGACCCACATGCATCAATACACAGCTTTTGATCTTGAACAGGTTGGTTAATTGTAACGAGATGCGCTTTTCAATATTTTGCCTACGTTCCTACTTCACTCTTCTGATTACAATCTCTGCCTATGGATTGATGGACTACTTGCCAAGGATTCTCCAATAGCACTCGTTATCGTAGTGATCGAAATCATGTATTAATTGGCGTATTAATAGACATGTGCAAGGTTCTGGACATCGATACTGATGTTGCGAGGCCGTCCATCCCATGTCTCTACAGTATAACCACTTGTTCTAGTATAAATATGACCTGCCAGCTGACAAACCACTTTGTATTATAGGCGTTTTGGCTGATCATTAATCAAACGGAGCTAACTCAAGTCAATACAAAAGTCGAAAAATAGTTCGAATAATTTTGATTCGGATACATATAGACAGCTACAAAGGTAAAGCATGTATTAATAATAATAATATTTTAAGTTTGATTATTTTTATTAGTATAATTATTATTGTAATGATTATTATTATTATTAGTAGTATTTTTAACTATTACTATTTTTATAATTAAAATTATTATAATAACTATTTATTATTATTATGAGTAGTAGTAGTAGTAGAAGTAGTCGAGGTAGTGGTAGTAGTAGCAGTAGTAGTAGTAGTAGTAGTAGTAGTAGTAGTAGTAGTAGTAGTAGTAGTAGTAGTAGTAGTAGTAGTAGTAGTAGTAGTAGTAGTAGTAGTAGTAGTAGTACTAGTTGTAGTAGTAGTAGTAGTAGTAGTAGTAGAAGTAGTAGTAGTAGTAGTAGTAGTAGTAGTAGTAGTAGTAGTAGTAGTAGTAGTAGTAGTAGTAGTAGTAGTAGTAGTAGTAGTAGTAGTAGTAGTAGAAGTAGTAGAAGAAGTAGTAGTAGTAGTAGAAGTAGTAGTAGTAGTAGTAGTAGTAGTAGTAGTAGTAGTGGTAGTAGTAGTAGTAGTAGTAGTAGTAGTAGTAGTAGTAGTAGTAGTAGTAGTAGTAGTAGTAGTAGTAGTAGTAGTAGTAGTAGTAATAGAAGTAGAAGTAGTAGTAGCAATAGTAGTAGAAGTAGATGTAAACTTAGTAGTAGAAGTAGTATAAGTAGTATTGGTAGTAGTAGTAATAGTAGAAGTAGAAGTAGTAGTAGTAGTAGTAGTAGTAGTAGTAGTAGTAGTAGTAGTAGTAGTAGTAGTAGTAGTAGTAGTAGTAGTAGTAGTAGTAGTAGTAGTAGTAGTAGTAGTAGAAGTAGTAGTAGTAATAGTAGAAGTAGAAGTAGAACTAGTAGTTATAGTAGTCATACTAGTTGTATTAATAGTTAGGGTGGTAGAACAAGTAGTAGAAGTAACCAATTTCGCCTCGTGACACTTTGTGGATTACATAATTATTTCACAAAATCGACTTCAGTCTTCAAAACCAATGTGCGGTTCGCTTTTCGTCAGTACCACAGTGCATTAAAGAATTGAAATTATAGAGGGAAACGAAGCGGTAAATTATCATCCGATTTATTTATTCGACATTAGTTAATAGATGATAATTGTTCATGTCAGTGTAAGATCGTTTGTCATTTCACAAGTGATCATAGAAACTATATTTTGATAATCACACTATTTTTCTATTATCACTTGTTAAATAACAAACGACCTAACACTGACAAGAACAAATTTTCTGTTTCTTTTATGCCCCCTTTTCAAAAAAATAATTAACAGCTGTTTCCCTTCCGCTGAAAAGTTACCCTTTCTCCCGTGGCCTGCCTCAATCATTTCAATACACAAAATGACGTCCTTAGTGCGACGAAATAACGTCGTTATACCAGCGAAATTCTCCAGTTAAAGCGAGATTATACGATTTTATAAGTGTTGAATTGTAATATATTGATACAAATATGTTATAATAACACACAATATGCAAGAAAAATGATACATTTAAGACGAATTTCATAAAATGCAGCAAATACAAATTAGCGCCCCGAGCCGATTGTGACGAAGATAATTCGTAATATTTTCCTACAATAACCGATGCATTCGTCTTTTTAGTAAGTGTTCGTGTGTTGTATGAATCGATATCGCTGCAAGAATTTCAAATGAACCGTTGAACTAAATTTAGATTCACATCGTACATGCATGATATACATGCTGGCGAATTCGGCTGTACGGCTTTTTTCGATTTCAGAATTAAATATCTGGCTTATTTAGCATTTTTTGACACATGTTCCTCTTAAATTTTTTATTTTAGTTAATATTGAAATATATGTATAATAAGTTTTTTACACATTTTATATTAATTTATAAATATTTGACAATATCGTATATACCCGCTTTAAACTCTTTTACAATGTAAATAAACGGTGAAAAGGCATCAAATAAAAAATGTGTTGGATTGCGTGGAATGTCGATTTTTATTCACTCGTGATCATAGAAAATATATATATAATTATTTATTTTAATCTTAAAATATATAAAAAAAAGTAGTTACACAAATTTGTTAAAAATGTTTATTTTCACTGCTGTTATTTCACTGCAGAAATGTCATATTTTATCATTAGGTATAAAATAATTCTAATTGTTATTTTAATTTTGATAATCACAATTATAATTACTAAGAGCCTCATAAGTGCGTCGTTCGCGATATCATATCGGTATCATCTATATCATCAGCATCAGCATTATCATCATCGCCGTCATAATCACCAGCTTTTTCTTATCACTACAATATCTCTATTGCCATGAATATGCATTCGCTTTCAAATGGAAATACAGGATCTCTCATGTGTGTCTGGTTAATCAATTTATTTTTTAAAACAGGAGGTTATTACTCTCATAATGATTATTTATATATTGTGTATTTTAAGATGATAATAGTTAAATTATTTATGATTATAAAAAGTATGCTCACGAAGACAACTTAGATAATGGCGTTGTTGATATTATGATGGCGTTATTTTTGATAATGATGACAATGCACTGTATGGTGGCTGTGGTACTTTCGTTGTTGTTTCGTGTTTTTGATAGTGATGATGGTAATAAGGACCTGTCGATGGTTAAACATGGAATATGCCGAAGATTTTTACCGCTCGAATTTGCTTTTTATGTTATCACTTACAACACCTTTCGAGCACACTTCACTGTGTTTATACAAAAGACTGGTTAACACCACAGTGTATTCGTTCTGTTGAATTTAGACCAATTGCTTTTTGCAATTAGAAAAGAGTCAGTTGTTGTTTTTCCACATAATATAAACTCACATATAAACTAAACGCTTAAATTTAATCAGTAATACAGGAAATAAGTGAAACGTTGATTAAATAAATTATATAAATGTATAACTTAATGATTATTATATCATTCAAAGGCAGCTTAGTACTTAATTATTTACTTTGTTTTACTTTTTATAAAATATTCCATAAATTTAATCTTGAATAAATTGATGCATGCATTTGCGAATTTTCCCGTCATCACGTAACGGCTCTTCTTATTTACGTGTATAAGAAAAACTGCACTGTTTTGGCGGATGCATGGATTTACTAGGGATTCACGCACTAACTCACACAATAATATCAACATGGGTTGTTCGCAGGCATACAATCTTACCGGAGGAAGAACAACAACAACTAAACCGTATAAATAAAACAATATCGAATGTAATTTAAAATCCTGAATTTATTTGGATGATAGGAATGTGTGTTGTTTAGGTAGCGACGTTTGTTGTAGAGGTAGAGACGTTCTGTGTATAGAAAAACGTAGCAAGTAGGATATGCGATTGATTAAGATACACGGGGTAAATGAGAACACGTTGTATACATTCATTTTGATTTATATTTTCGATATATCATCAGCCAAGTCGTTATTGAAACAATATGGTTCACCTGATTCGTTTCTTCTTATATTTGATTAATTCCATAACTTATTCAACATAACTCGAGGATGCATGGTGTTTCTTGTTGATTGATTTGTAAAAGAGAATAATCTCCTCTTATAGCTTATAGGTGTTTCGAACGAATCCTAGCTTTATCCTGCAATATGGTACTCATCTTTGAACATAAGTATGTGGCAAGAATTGCTACACAACATACACATTAAACGTTGTTTTTTTTTATATAATCAAGATTACCTTAAATTTTATTTTTTTGCAGAATCACAAAGTAAATCAGGTTAACCGTTGCATTCATTTTGATAACATTATCAACGCCAACGAATCAGTCGTAATTATTGTTTGATTTGCTAATGCACACTTTACTCTGGTAATATTCAAACTGAGATAACTACAATGATGCCGTCGCAGTCAGACAGACTTCATTACGTTAATTGACGCATACAAACGGGGGAGACGATTAAACATGCTGGTAGTATACATTATTTTTCTACGATGTTTAAGCGCATCGACCATTGACAAATCAATGACGTTGTTATATTTATGATACAATAATAAAATCAAACGATTAGAAGGTCAATTGAAATATCAATTTAAACCAGCGAGGTTTTTTCTTCACACCCATCTGCCCAGTTTGTGTATTTTGTCAAGTGTTCAACTTATATTCAAAACATTTCGAATGAATGTAATTAAGCACTTATTTTTGTTACAGTGTACAATGAAATATGCTTATAATCAATAATGGAAGTTAACAGTAACACTGTACAAATGATTACATCATAGGCGGTGGGCTCTTATCTTCATAAATTAAATGTAAAGTGTAAAATCTGTATCATTTTATTTAAACTACTCGTGATTATGATGAAATCCTTGCATTCAAACACGCGGTCAATGAACAGATAAACGGGTCTGGTAAAAATGGTCATTGCGTTTCGTCTATAATTAAGATTTCGTAACGGCCTACAAAAGTTGCTCCTCTATCACTATTACATAGTTAATTTCTAAAATATAACAAATTTTGCAACACAGCTATAAAACATTAGACAACGAACGACATGACAAGGTCTTGAAAGACGTGTGTGTCACGATCGCATGACACATTTCCCACAGGGATATCGCAATATCACGATGAATTGAACCATCGGGTTAATTTTTCCTGGGAAATTAAAACGAGGATGAATACCTATGTGATGAACATTGTTACTTTTTATATGTAGCCAGTTTTCTACCATTAGCCTCGTCATAAAACGACGATCCCCATTATATTTTAGTACCACTTTATTCAAAGCAAATTAATTGTAATGTGTTTTTTTTGCAAATCGAGACGTAAAGCAATCAGAGTATTCACCATTATCGGGATTAATGAGAAACCGCATGCGAGGGTTACGAAATATGCTTTATTTTAGTGTATTAATGTTTTAAAAAGGATGTTTTGTGATATGTACTTTACGTAAATAGAAGCACACATGTGTGTTTTGCTAACTACGTTATTTTTTAACTTCACAAGGTCTATGATTAAGATATGCTAACAGGTTATCCATGATAGGATTACTCGTTTAAATTGTATTTTGTCGCGTTTATCCTCAGAATGTAGATCTATATTTTATGAAAATAAAGTTATCGTGTTCTATTGCAGATTTACGGTTTTTATTTTGTGGTATATGTTTGGTGATTGTGGAGATTCTTGTTTGCTTGTTTGTGAGCGTGATATCAAGTAGAATAGAATTCTAGTTGGATACATGGGAGACGCCATTGTTAGGTTGTAAACATCTATGGCTTGGTTTATTCAATATATACAATAGACATACATCACAGGAGTATACATGATAAAAACATACATGGGAGACGCCATTGTAAGGTTGTAAACATCTATGGCTTGGTTTATTCAATATATACAATAGACATACATCACAGGAGTATACATGATAAAAACATAGCAACGTATACAAAGGCATGACAAGTGATCAGTATTGAATTTCAAAAGTATCAATACATGAAAAGGTCTAGGATAAAAACAAAAATTTGTTAACAACATTAAGAATCAAGTTAACAATTAATGCTTTAACGATAACGTCAAAAACAACAAAGATAAACGTGCTGCCGGAATTCAATTATGTTTATGATGATAAACATTTTCATTTGTTATGAAAAGATAATACTATTTAAAATTATACACATAAAAATATGCTAATTGAGAATCCGTTGATGTGATTAAATGTGACTAAATGGTAGATACTATTGCTTCACGAAAAGACGATATGATCTTAAGGGATGCATATGGTGGTATTGATATGTTTTACCTTTATAGATATTGTGTTCCGTAATACTAATTTGTTGACTGTGGAGGCCTCAGCTCGTAGGCACTATGTCGTCATAAATAAAGCATGCTGGCATCAGTGATCCAAAATATGAAACCTGACTGCATATCATATCAAAACTTAAAATGGCCAAACGTTTTTCAATATTCTCTTGATTCCCGCAACCTCGCCGTATTTTTTTTAATCCAACGGTATTTGTTTGTAATGTGTTCGCCGCTCTCGGTAATAACGTATATCGCTTACGCGAAAATTAAATGTAAATTATAATCGGATGTATATTTTTTACTTAATAGCTTACGGAAAATAAAATGTAAGTTATAATCGGACGTTTATTTTTTACTTAAGCGCTTACGGGATAATTAAATGTTAGTTGTAATCGGACGTATAATTTTTCCTTAATCGCTTAAGGGAAAATTAAATGTAAGCTAAACTCAGGCGCTTATTGGAAATGCCGCTCATAAAAAGCTATAAATGCTACTCAATAATTGAAGAAACATTGCACATATCAAAGAAATAAACAAGTGGCAATTTGTATCGTAAGTGCCTGAATTAAGAATGGTTTAGTTAAACACAGTTAAGGAATTCGTTTGATGTTTTGTGAAAATTGGCCACGTAATTATTTGTTTAAAATTGCCTGCTTTAATTTAATAACAATATTAGTCATTGTTACCGTACGTATGACAAACAAATAGTGAATATTGTGATAAAAATTTTAAAGGGGAAACTCACATAATTAAAAAGTTTGCGAAATGCCTGTAGTACATATCATTAATCATGCGACGACAAATATTTAATTTTTATTTTACATTTATAATTAATTATCACGGATATATGGGCAGTTAGAGATTACAGATATCAATCCATGACACAAGTTCATGTACTGAACCAATACTGCATTGTGTATAAAGCGGGATTGAATGAACTAATTCGCCCTGCTTTACTGTTTTGCAAATAATAACAAATGGTGCAGATGCTGCAGATAATTGATTTATGTCAGGTGCGCATGTTTAATAAATTGAAAATGATGCAATATCGAAATTTACCAGAAATTTTAATTCTTGGCATTTCATTAATCAAAACAAGAATTTATTCGATGATCAAACTGGTCGTATCACCACGGACAGAGTAGAGATTAATGATTCTTCCATAAACTAATCATGTAATAATTTAAAACGCAGATGTATTCTGCGGGTAAAGTTGACCTGCAACGAAGCCCGGAGATTGTCTAGCACGATTATCTTAGAGTGATAAATAATATGAGTAGCGTTCTGAGAAAACTGGGCATAATGCATGTGCGTAAAGTGTCGTCCCACATTAGCCTGTGCAGTCCGAACAGGCTAGGCAGGGACGACACTTTCCGCCTTAACACGATTCTGGGTAAGAAGGGACCCTCTTTAAACGAAAAATACCATAAAAGCGAAAAGTGTTGTCCCTGATTAGCCTGTGCGGACTGCACAGGCTAATCTTGGATTCCGCACAGGCTAATTTGGGACGAAACTTTACGCACATGCATTAAGCCTAATTTTCTTAGAACAAGACACATATAACTAGTTATAACGATGAATCATGTGAGTTCACTACCTTAAAATGCATTAGTTTATGGATAGGATAGTATTTTATGAATCTAGATTTGGTTTAATATAATTTTATGACATTACTATGTCCCAAGCAATAAGAAGAAAAGTGCATGTGTGCTATCTTTTACTGAGAGTCGGAGTGCGTACTAAGGTGGATACTTAAGTCCGTTTGTCAAGAATAAAGATATATCAAACTAACTAAATACTTATTTTATCATTTAAAAATGTATGTTATTACGTGGTATGGACAGAAAGGAATAAATAAATAAAAACACATAAGAAATATACTGTTGTATACCATGAGCTAATAGAAAACTAAATTTAAAAGCCCCGGTAGTTGGATAACAATTACTTGCGTTTACTATTACTGCGCCCTTACACATATCTGAGCACTGATAAGAACATGTCATAATGATGTTGTCTTAATTGCAACTTGCATTATTTCATACCATTAAAACGGTGTTGCGCATTCGGATTGTGTGGGTGTATGTCTGATTGTGTGGGTGTATGTCTGATTGTGTGGGTGTATGTCTGATTGTGTGAGTGTATGTCTGATTGTGTGGGTGTATGTCTGATTGTGTGGGTGTATGTCTGATTGTGTGGGTGTATGTCTGATTGTGTGGGTGTATGTCTGATCTTCGATTAATAGCTGACATGTTTATGTTGTCAGGCATGTATTTATTTCATTTATACGTTTTATCAACACATAATGTATGCACATATTTATGGTTTCAGCAATAAGCTCTAACAATGTAAACATTTTATTTGATAAAAACCGATTGACGGACATATTTATTTATAAATTAATTAATAAAATGACCTGCCAATCTATGGTTGGAAAACATTTAATCGAATACCAAACAAATAATTAACATTACTTCAAAGTTGATTTGTCACAAAATGATCGATTAAAAATGAATGGTTGACATTCTTTCAAATTTCAGACAGACGATTACAACATGGATATTTTTTATTGGAACCACACCGATGACACGTCATCCATGCCCCCGGAAACTAGTACGCTCTCCCTTTCGGAGGAGGCGGCCCTGCTCGAACAATACAACCAGGAACAGGCCATCCGGTACCTTCCCGTTTTCGTGTTCCTCATTATCATCTTGGTCATAGGGACCATTGGAAACAGCCTTGTCCTGTTCGTTTACTGCAAGATGTTTAGAAAGACTTCGTCAAACTATTTCATCGTTGCTATGGCGATATTTGACCTTTTAGCGTGTGTTATAGGTTTGCCAACCGAATTATACGATCTGAGATATTCGTTAACGTTTTACAGCGGTGCGATATGTAAGATATTTAGATACACTGAAGCAGTTGTTGTTTACGGATCTGCCATCATCCTTGTTGAAATTGCATTCGACCGGTACTTCAAAATCTGCAAACCATTGATGTTAATTGAACTTTACAAGATAAAGATCATGTGCTTTGTCGCCGGGCTAGCAGCTGTGGTGATATCAATTCCAGCACTCATTTTGTACGGGATTTCCCGAACGCATACGCCAGACGGCCGTGTCCAAGGATACGACTGCTCGATAGAGGAGGCGTATAGAAAACAAGCGTTTTCCAAAATCTATTATCTCATGCTCGGACTGGTCTTTGTTACAACAGTCCTGATCTTATCTGGCTTGTACATTCGTATCTGGGTTGAAATAAAACGCAGGAAAAAGCTGGTGATTGGAGATCAGGTAAAGAGACCGAGCAGGGAGGAAATTCCGATGCAAAACACCTTGGCGAATGACCAGAAGACCAAGAAACTAAGAGTGGTCCGGTACTGCTCTGAGTACAGCGACGAAGACTCGCAGGACATGGCGACCAGGGTGTCCTTCCGGCCGACTCTGCAGTGCCTCGCGGAGGCGATGACAAAGTTTCGGGTTAGTCGCACCACCATTGTCCTGTTTGCGGTCACTGTTGTGTTTGTCATCAGCTATCTTCCTGGAATCATCGTCATGATATGCAGGTCCTCCATAAAGGATCTGGAAAAGAATCAGACTCTCGCCGAGCAAGTTATAAGTAAACTGTTCTCCAAGTTTTACTTCATCAACAATGCGATAAATCCAATAATATACAGTTTCCTCAACCTCAGTTTCAGACGTCGCTGTATAGTGTTAATTAAGAAATTATTTGTTTGCCGTAAACGTGATTTTCGCTTTCGAAAACCGATTTATGAAAAAAAAACGGATTCCCAGAAGAGTAATAAAAGCACGAAAAGTTCCAAAAGCGCTAAGATAAGTACCAAAGAGCTTCAAGTATGAGATAAAGTGAACATATGTACGTTTGAAACATTTAACCGATAGAGGGTGTTACAAATAATTCTCATGTTGGAATCTGGAAAGTGTTTGCATTTTATCGGTGCAAACAGGTGTAAAGTATTGGATATTAGCTGTTTACAGGTTATAAGAGAACACATTATAACAATACTATTGAAACCGGAAACCCTATTTATCAATTCTAAATGATAACGCGTAACAATGAGGTGTACATATTTGAAAAAGAGAACAAAAATGTGTATAACTTAGGTATATGTTTGTATATATAGAACTTGTGTTTTTTTGATAAATATTATTATGCTTTTATTTGTTAATAACTTGCATTGCGTTATATTATTTAACATTTATTACCTACGTTTTAAGTTGTAAAAGGCTTTTGTTTGTTTTTTCTTTCGACGAATAAATTTTGTTCACAATGTTAAAATTACACCTACACGACTTTTATCTTACCAAAAACTGACTTGTTGAAACATTCCATCGGTTTGAAACTGGTATTCCATCAATGAAAACTACACGCTCATCCACTTATATCACATGATATGATAATTTTCCCTATGAATATTTTTATCATACTTTTCATTATTCAAGTATATGTATGTCTATGTTTAAATGTCGTTCTTTGTTAACTGATTGTTGAATCTTTTCTGGATGTATTTCATTTATTTTATGAATAAATATTTGATATTTATTGATTTATTATTGTTATCTTATCAGAAATATGGCCGTTCCCGAAGCATCCAAAAACTTCAATAGCGTTAAAATTAGCTGGTAGTATACATTATTTTTCTACGATGTTTAAGCGCATCGACCATTGACAAATCAATGACGTTGTTATATTTATGATACAATAATAAAATCAAACGATTAGTAGGTAAATTTAAATATCAATTTAAACCAGCGATTTTTTCTTCACTCCCATCTGCCCAGTTTGGGTATTTTGTCAAGTGTTCAACTTATATTAAAAGCATTTCGAATAAATGTAATTAAGCACTTTTTGTGTTACAGTGTATAATGAAATATGCTTACAATCAATAATGGAAGTTAACAGTAACACTGTACAAATGATTTCATCATAGGCGGTGGGCTCCTATCTTCATTAAATTAAATGTTAAGTGTTAAAATATGTATCATTTTATTTACACTACTCGTGATTATGATGAAATCCTTGCATTCAAACACGCGGGCAATGAACAGATAAACGGGTCTGGTAAAAACGGTCATTGCGTTTCGTCTATAATTAAGCTTTCGTAACGGCCAACAAAAGTTGCTCCTCTTTCACTATTACATAGATAATTCCTAAAATATAACAAATTTTGCAACACAGCTATAAAACATTAGACAACGAACGACATGACAAGGTCTTGAAAGACGTGCATGTCACGATTGCATGACACATTTCTCACAGGGATATCGCAATATCACGATGAATTGAACCATCGGGTTAATTTTTCCTGGGAAATTAAAACGAGGATGAATACCTATGTGATGAACATTGTTACTTTTTATATGTAGCGCGTTTTCTTCCATTAGCCTCGTCATAAAACGACGATCCCCATGATATTTTAGTACCAGTTTATTCAAAGCAAATTAATGGTAATGTGTTGTTTTTTTGCAAATCGATTGACGTAAAGCAATCAGAGTATTCACCATTATCGGGATTAATGAGAAACCGCATGCGAGGGTTACGAAATATGTTATATTTTAGTGTATTAATGTTTTAAAAAGGATTTTTTGTGATATGTACTTTACGTAAATAGAAGCACACATGTGTGTTTTGCTAACTATGTTATTTTTGAACTTCAGAAGGTCTATGATTAAGACATGCTAACAGGTTATCCATGATAGGATTACTCGTTTAAATTGTATTTTGTCGCGTTTATCCTCAGAATGTAGATCTATATTTTATGAAAATAAAGTTATCGTGTTCTATTGCAGATTTACGGTTGTTATTTTGTGGTATATGTTTGGTGATTGTGGAGATTCTTGTTTGCTTGTTTGTGAGCGTGATATCAAGTAGAATAGAATTCTAGTTGGATACATGGGAGACGCCATTGTTAGGTTGTAAACATCTATGGCTTGGTTTATTCAATATATACAATAGACATACATCACAGGAGTATACATGATAAAAACATACATGGGAGACGCCATTGTAAGGTTGTAAACATCTATGGTTTGGTTTATTCAATATATACAATAGACATACATCCCAGGAGTATACATGATAAAAGCATAGTAACGTATACAAAGGCATGACAAGTGATCAGTATTGAATTTCAAAAGTTGTTTAAGTATCAATACATGAAAAGGTCTAGGATTAAAAAAAAATTAGATAATAACATTTAGAATCTAGTTAACAATTAATGCTTTAACGATAACGTCAAAAAACAACTAAGACATACGTGCTGCCGGAATTCAATTATGTTTATGATGATAAACATTTTCATTTGTGCTGAAAAGATAATACAATTTAAAATTATACACAAATGCCAATTGAGAATACGTTGATGTGATTAAAGGTGACTTAATGTGGTAGATACTACTGTTTCACTTTAAGACGATATGATCTTAAAGGATACATATGGTGGTATTGATATGTTTTACCTTTATAGATATTGTGTACCGGTATACTAATTCATTGACTGTGGAGGTCTCAGCTCGTAGGCACTATGTCGTCATAAATAAAGCATGCTAGCGTCAGTCATCCAAAAATATGAAACCTGATATGACTGCATATCATATCAAAACTTAAAATGGCCCCACGTTTTTCAATATATTTTGATTCCCGCAATTCCGCCTGTTTTTTTTTAATCCAACAGTATTTGTTTGTAATGTGCTCGCCGCTCTCGGTAAAACGTTTTTTTTTTTACTTAATCGCTTAAGGGAAAATTAAATGTAAGCTAAACTCGGGCGCTTATTGAAAATGCCTATCATAAAAAGCTATAAATGCTATTCAACAATTGAAGAAACATTGCACATATCAAAGAAATAAACAAGTGGCAATTGGCATCGTAAGTGTCTGAATTAAGAAAGGTTAAGTTTAACAAAGTTAAGGATTTCGTTTGATGTTTTCTGAAAATTGGCCACGTAATTATTTGCAACAAATAGCCTGCTTTAATTTAATAACAATATGAGTCATTGTTTCGGTACGTATGACAAACAAATAGTGAATATTGTGTTGACCCATTTATGCCTAGTGGACTCTCCCATCCTTCAAAATTGGATCAATTTATTTCCAAAATTAGGGATGTCTAGTATACTTATTTCTATATTTAGAATACTTTCTACAGAAATTCCTTTAAGCAAACAGCGCAGACCCTGATGAGACGCCACATCATGCGGCGTCTCATCTGGGTCTACGCTGTTTGCCAAGGCCTTTTTTCTAGACGCTAGGCATAAATGGGTTAAAAAGGGCGACTCACATAATTTAATAGTTTGCGAAATGCCTGTAGTACATAGCATTAGTCATGTTACGACAAATATTTATTTTTCATTGTACACTTATAATTAATTATCACGGATGTATGGGCAGTTAGAGAGTAAGATATCAATCCATAACACACGTTCATGTATTGAACCAATACTGCATTGTGTATAAAGCGGGATTGAATGAACTTATTCGCCCTGCTTTACTGTTGTGCAAATAATAACATATGGTGCCAATGCTGCAGATAATTGCTTTATGACAGGTGCGAATGTTGAATAAATTGAAAATAATGCAATATCGAAATTTTACAGAAGTTTTTATTTATGGCATTTCATTAATCAAAACAAGAATTAATTGGATGATCAAACTGGTTGTATCACCACGAACAGAGCAGAGATAAATGACTCTTCCATAAACTAATGATGTAATAATTTAAAACACTCTGGATTCAGCGGGTAAAGTTGACATGAAACGAAGCCCGGAGATTGCCTAGCAGAGTCGCAGAGTGATGATTAATATGTGTCTTGTTCTGAGAAAACTGGGCATAATGCATGTGCGTGAAGTGTCGTCCCAGATTAGCCTGTGCAGTCCGCATAGGCTAATCAGGGACGACACTTTCCGCCTAAACAAGATTTTCGGTAAGAAGGGACTTCCTTTAAACGAAAAAAAACATAAAAGCGGAAAGTGTCGTCCTTGATTAGCCTGTACGGACTAAACAGGCGAATCTGGGACGAAACTTTACGCAAATGCAGTAAGCCCATTTTTCTCAGAACAAGACACATATAACTAGTTATAACGATGAATCATGTGAGTTCACTACCTTAAAATGCATTAGTGTATGGATAGGATATAACTTTATGAATCTGGATTTGGTTTAATATAATTTTATGACATTACTATGTCCCAAGCAATAAGAAGAAAAGTGCATGGGTGCTATCTTTTACTGAGAGTCGGAGTGCATACTTTGGAGGATACTTCAGTCCGTTTGTCAAGAATAAAGATACATCAATCTAAATAGATACTTATTTTATCATTATACGTAATATAGACAGAAAGAGATAAATAAATACACATAAGAAATATACTGATGTATACCATGAGCTAATAGAAAACTAAATTAAAAAGCCCCGGTAGTTGGATAACAATTACTTGCGTTTACTATTACTGCGCCCTTACACATATCTGAGCACTGATAAAAACATGTCATAATGATGTTGTCTTAATTGCAACTTACATTATTTCATACCATTAAAACGGTGTTGCGCATTCGGATTGTGTGGGTGTATGTCTGATTGTGTGGGTGTATGTCTGATTGTGTGGGTGTATGTCTGATTGTGTGGGTGTATGTCTGATTGTGTGGGTGTATGTCTGATTGTGTGGGTGTATGTCTGATTGTGTGGGTGTATGTCTGATTGTGTGGGTGTATGTCTGATTGTGTGGGTGTATGTCTGATCAGTGGGTGTATGTCTGATTGTGTGGGTGTATGTCTGATTGTGTGGGTGTATGTCTGATCTTCGATTAATAGCTGACATATTTATGATGTCAGGCTTGTATTTATTTCATTTATACGTTTTATCAACACATAATGTATGCACATATTTATGGTTTCAGCAATCAACTCTTACAATGGAAACGTTTTACTTAATAAAAACCGATTGACGGACATATTTATTTATTAATTATTTAATTAAAAGACCTGCCAATCTATGGTTGGAAAACATTTCATCGAATACCAAACAAATAATTACCTTACTTCAAAGTTAATTTGTCACAAAATGATCGATTAAATGATGAATGGTTGACATTCTTTCAAATTTCAAACAGACGATTTCAACATGAATAGTTTTGATTGGAACCACACCGATGACACGTCATCTATGCCCCCGGAAACTAGCACGCTCTCACCTTCGGAGGAGGCGGCCCTGCTCGAACAATACAACCAGGAACAGGCCATCCGCTACCTTCCCGTGTTCGTATTCCTCATTATCATCTTGGTCATTGGAACCATTGGAAACAGCCTTGTCCTGTTCGTTTACTGCAAGATGTTTAGAAAAACTTCGTCTAACTATTTCATCGTTGCTATGGCGATATTTGACCTCTTAGCGTGTGTTATAGGTTTGCCAACCGAATTATACGATCTGAGATATTCTTTAACGTTTTACAGCGGTGCGATATGTAAGATATTTAGATACACTGAAGCAGTTGTTGTTAACGGATCTGCTATTATCCTTGTTGAAATTGCATTCGACCGGTACTTCAAAATCTGCAAACCATTGATGTTAATTGAACTTTACAAGATAAAGATCATGTGCTTTGTCGCCGGGCTAGCAGCTGTGGTGATATCAATTCCAGCACTCATTTTGTACGGGATTTCCCGAACGCATACGCCAGACGGCCGTGTCCAAGGATACGACTGCTCGATAGAGGAGGCGTATAGAAAACAAGCGTTTTCCAAAATCTATTATCTCATGCTCGGACTGGTCTTTGTTACAACAGTCCTGATCTTATCTGGCTTGTACATTCGTATCTGGGTTGAAATAAAACGCAGGAAAAAGCTGGTGATTGGAGATCAGGTAAAGAGACCGAGCAGGGAGGAAATTCTGATGCAAAACACCTTGGCGAATGACCAGAAGACCAAGAAACTAAGAGTGGTCCGGTACTGCTCTGAGTACAGCGACGAAGACTCGCAGGACATGGCGACCAGGGTGTCCTTCCGGCCGACTCTGCAGTGCCTCGCGGAGGCGATGACAAAGTTTCGGGTTAGTCGCACCACCATTGTCCTGTTTGCGGTCACTGTTGTGTTTGTCATCAGCTATCTTCCTGGAATCATCGTCATGATATGCAGGTCCTCCATAAAGGATCTGGAAAAGAATCAGACTCTCGCCGAGCAAGTTATAAGTAAACTGTTCTCCAAGTTTTACTTCATCAACAATGCGATAAATCCAATAATATACAGTTTCCTCAACCTCAGTTTCAGACGTCGCTGTATAGTGTTAATTAAGAAATTATTTGTTTGCCGTAAACGTGATTTTCGCTTTCGAAAACCGATTTATGAAAAAAAAACGGATTCCCAGAAGAGTAATAAAAGCACGAAAAGTTCCAAAAGCGCTAAGATAAATACCAAAGAGCTTCAAGTATGAGATAAAGTGAACATATGTACGTTTGAAACATTTAACCGATAGAGGGTGTTACAAATAACTCTCATGTTGGAATCTGGAAAGTGTTTGCATTTTATCGGTGCAAACAGGTGTAAAGTATTGGATATTAGCCGTTTACAGGTTATAAGAGAACACATTATAACAATACTATTGAAACCGGTAAACGCAATTTATCAATTCTAAATGATAACGCGTAACAATGAGGTGTACATATTTGAAAAAGAGAACAAAATGTGTATAACTTAGGTATATGTTTGTATATATAGAACTTGTTTTTTTTTATAAATATTATTATGCTTTTATTTGTTAATAACTTGCATTGCGTTATATTATTTAACATTTATTACCTACGTTTTAAGTTGTAAAAGGCTTTTGTTTGTTTTTTCTTTCGACGAATATTTTGTTCACAATGTTAAAATTACACCTACACGACTTTTATCTTACCAAAAACTGACTTGTTGAAACATTCCATCGGTTTGAAACTGGTATTCCATCAATGAAAACTACACGCGCATCCACTTATATCACATGATATGATAATTTTCCCTATGAATATTTTTATCCTACTTTTCATTATTCAAGTATATGTATGTCTATGTTTAATTGTCGTTCTTTGTTGACTGATTGTTGAATCTTTTCTGGATGTATTTCATTTATTTTATGAATAAATATTTGATATTAATTGATTTATTATTGTTATCTTATCAGAAATATGGCCGTTCCTGAAGCATCCAAAAACTTCAATAGCGTTAAAATTAGCTTGTTGAAGAATGACTGGCTTAAATCACTTATTTTATTTAGGCATGTTATTATTTTAAAGAAATTTACAAAACTGTATTTATGCTGCTTAGTTCCTTAAGTATTTTCAATAAAATTGGGGGATTGTAAAACGTGTGGTCGATTGGTCTTGATGTCGAGTTACATGAATTTCATCAACGTGTACGTAAAACATTACGTTATTCACATGTAAGCATTTCATTTATCAATTAATACAGCATATCGTTCATGAGGTTTATTACGCAGGGTAACAGTTGTATCACACGAACAATCGATGATTGTATCAAGCCTGAAGGTGGAGTTGTGTCAACGCTTTTTGCTATCCATGTTACACACTGGCACTGGCAGTACAGACACGTTTTTTATATGTCTATTTTAAAATGTTCTGAGTTTTCAAATTATAATAAATCAACATCTTACATATTATGTCTTCAAACTGTCAACTTGTTTCGATTTTAAAGTACTTTTCTTTTATGTTCAGCTTCATACTATATTTGTATTTCTATATTATGAAAACATATATTTTAATAATTTACAGAACACTGCATGACAAATCAGCGAATGCTATATACGGTAAATGTTGATAAAAGTAATGTCACAGACGTAAGTAATATCGCGCGTTTTTTTTCCACTCAAGTAAAAGCCTTATCAAAAGCCTTATACCTATATCAGTGGACTTTTTCTTAAGCTCATATACATAACAGCAAAGATATAGTTTCTTTTAATATAGTACCACTACTTAATTTTATCAGGCAATAAATGACGAACATGAATCTAAAACTGGCTAGAACTAAACAAAACAAACTTGAAAGTCAGTAGTTAAATCTACAAAACACGCTTAGTGACTTTAGATTCTCAACAAATTATTTCCTTACACAGATTACGTTTCTTAGAGAGTGTTAAAGCCGGACTCGCCTATGTCAAAAAATAAACCTGTCAGCAGTTAATCCTGGGATCGCGATATCAATACCTATGCCTGCCGTATAACCTGCGTGGTGACTGGGGCCTGACATATAACCTGCTTGGTGACTTGGGCCTGACGTATATAGAGAATACTATGTTAGTGTGATTGTGTACTTAAATTTATCCGACGAGTGAAGAAAGGTTTACATGGCGAGGCTTGCCGAGCCTTGTAAGCCTTTCAGACACGAGTGGGATAAATTTAAGTACACAATCACACTTACATAGTATTCTATTTATCCTACAATATTGTTTTATTTAATTTCTTCCTATAATAAAAGCAAACACACATTAAATCAACTGAATCTAACATTGCGTAGTAATATTTATTGTGATCTTTCCTGTTTACGGCAATCGAAATAGTCCTTAAGAATTCCACGCAAAAGAAAAGAAACGAGACAAAATAACGCTAGACGCCTCGAGTCAAAATTAACCAGCGTTCCAAATGTAACACACTCAAGTAGAACACAGACGGTTGTGTTCAAACTACAATTTTTGTTTCACCACTGTGAAAAACCAAAAAACAAACATGGCTCCCGCCATTTTGAAATTTAAAAAATGTGTTGACACATACCGTGGCTACGTGAAGCTTGATTCAGCATTTATTCCCGCCGATATTGTTAATTTTAGTCTTTAAACAACTCTTCTTTTTACACACTTTATACCTACTTACATAAAATTATTGTTCTACTCACCAAAGTTGTATAATAACCACGTCCATGTTTATTTTCGTAATGTTTAATTTGCTTCAATGACGAGTTAAAATTCTAGACAAATTTCTTCATCGCCATCCATCTTTTCCATTTTAAAGCACTGGATGTAAGCAGGCAATTCTTTGTGGATAGACATTCTTTGATCGACTGACAAAGGAACGACTAAACCATCAAAGAAATTACCATTTTAATTCGACATCGATTTCCTTCGAAAAGTTAAAGAACAATTCACTGACACTTTTCTTAAATTTAATCCATCAATTGTTCAACAAAACATCACGTTATTCGAGTACATTCGACATTTTAACCAAATCGAATATGCAGTCTCACCAGTTTCATTCCAGTTTTATATCCAAACAATGTTTTTTTTTTCACATTCATAATATTATAGTAATCCATCGTAAACACACACACACACGACTGCGTACCCAATGACCTAAATGACGCAATCAGGGGAGAAAGGCAAAAAAGTAGTCCCTTTGTACATGTTATAAAAATAACCGCAATAAACCGGATCTAAAAATAGCGATAAAGAAAACCTTATCTTTTCTTTATGAGTCGTATTTGTTCTATAAAATCATTTAGCTGTAGGATAAAATCTGCTTGGTGACTTGGGCCTGACATATAACCTGCTTGGTGACTTGGGCCTGACGTATAACCTGTTTGATGACTTGGGCCTGTCTCATAACCTGCGTAACGACTGTCTGGGGCCTGTCTCATAACCTGCGTGGTGACTGAGGCCCGTCGCAAAACCTGCCTGGTAACTGGGGCCTTTCGTATATCCTGCGTCGTGTCTGGGTCCTGTCGCATAACCTCCGTCGTGACTGGGGCCTGTCGCATAACCTGCGTTGTGACTTGGGCCTGTCACATGACCTGCTTGGTGACTGGGGCCTGTCGCATGTCCTGCGTCGTGACTGGGGCCTGTCGCATAACCTGCGTCGTGACTGGGGACTGTGGCATAACCTGCGTCGTGACTGAGGTCTGTCGCATTACCTGCCTGGTGACTGGGGCTTGTTGCACACCATGCGTGGTGACTAGGCCTGTCACATAACCTACGTGATGAATGGGGCCTGTCGCCTAACCTGCGTGGTGACTGGGGCCTATCACATAACCTGCGCGATGAATAAGGCCTGTCGCATAACCTGCGTTGTGACTGGGGCCTGTCACATAACCTGCGTGATGAATGGGGCCTCACGCATAGTTTGCGTGGTGACTGGGGCCTTTACATAACTTGCATGGTGGCTGGGACCAGTCGCATAACCTGCGTGGTCCCTGGGTCCTGTCGCATAACCTGCGTGGTGACTTGTGCCTGTCG
Source organism: Dreissena polymorpha (assembly GCF_020536995.1). Lineage (NCBI taxonomy): Eukaryota > Metazoa > Mollusca > Bivalvia > Myida > Dreissenidae > Dreissena > Dreissena polymorpha. The sequence goes on from NC_068355.1 coordinate 162,319,863, forward strand.
CATAACGTGCGTGATGAAAGGGGCCTCACGCATACTTTGCGTGGAAACTGGGGCCTGCACATAACCTTCATGGTGGCTGGGACCAGTCGCATAACCTGCGTGGTTCCTGGGGCCTGTCGCATAACCTGCGTGGTGACTGGGGCTTGTCGCATAACCTGCGTGGTGACTGGGGCTTGTCGCATACCATGCGTGGTGACTGGGCATGTCGCATAACCTGCGTTGTGACTGGGGCCTGTCGCATAACATGCGTGATGAATGGGGCCTCGCGCATACTTTGCGTGGAAACTTGGGTCTTCACATAACCTTCATGGTGGCTGGGACCAATCGCATAACCTGCGTGGTCCCTGGGTCCTGTCGCATAACCTGCGTGGTGACTGCTTTCAAAATCATTATATTTTAATCGGCACTTCGATAAATAAGGGCACTTTTCAGACACTAGGAAAAATATTCGCACTATATATTGCGTTTTGATGACCAGTATTGCCTTGAAATAGATTTAATAAGTCAGTATGACCGCCGTAACCAAAATAATGCAAATCGAATAAAAAAATCAAAACATAGACATATAAAAGTACATAATCAGTTTGTATGTGCGCGAGGAGGAATAAACGTTAAAAATATACTAGAACGTCAATGGTGCAGCCGAAATAGTTTGATGTCTCAAAAGGCTGTATCGTTATTTGGTGTCAAATATAGAACCAATCACTGTGTATTTCGGTTCATTTATAAGTAGTACTTGAATTAACTTCTTTGAGGGCCATTCAGGCAATTAGTTTTATTTTAACCCATGAAGTGGTCTACACTCGTTTTTCAATTTATGATTCGCCATAAAAAATAATATGTTCACAGAGAAAGTCAGGAAATCACGTTCATAATATTTTAATGTTTCCATTCAAATAATAAGTATCGACCTAATCGATCAACACATTGTTCATTACACAAGAACGTTGTTAAAGCCTCCATATTTTACGGCATATATGAACGAACTATGTAACAATTAAAGTTGTGTCTGTATTTCCCGAGGAACAGAACTATTATGCAGTGCAATCATTATCCCACCAATTCATTCTATTAGGATGGTTAATGGAATGCGATGTGCAAATAGTCAGAGGACATGCCTACAGCATAACGTGTATTTCATTAACTCATTTCAATGGTTAAAAGCCTCAATAAAATGCATTTATTACCGTTTCGCACATATCTGATTTCGACATTTGCAAGTTACGGCGGTGTACTAAATCTGCTCAAAATAAACATTCTTGAACCGATATTTCCGGCATAGGAAATAGAGTTTGAAATCTAAAACCAATAAGATTTGAGTTCCTGAAACTATTACTCGGTTCAGGTTTTTGCTCGTTTTACCTTGAGCAATTTTATTACTTAGTATTGATGCTTTCGTTTGTATTTATTCCGTTTTTTTCTACTAGTGCATTAAAACAGTTTTTGCGGCCCATGGCAACGTGAAAAACATCAGAATTACTTATTTAATAAGCCTGTGTTCTTGGCCGAAAATTCGATGTTTACAACATTCGTTTACACGATTATGCTGCACCCAAAGTGAAATTGTAGCACCGATTAAAGACGTTTTCTATAATATATTCTTAAATCCTAAGATATTGTCACAAACTGTAAGAAAAACTGTATTTTATGCACTAAAGACTTTGCAAACATATTTCAATAACTTGATATATCTGCAAAAATAAAGTTCTTAACGGCGTGCTTTTATTCTGTCCAGCCCATGTGAAATCATCTGTGAACCCCGTTGATATTGCACCGTGTATTGCAGATCTCGTATCGAAAAGAACACAGCATGAAAACAGAATGATAGAAACCAAGAATGATAAAATGAAAATAACATAAATACAAATACAAATACATGTCACTTATATAGCGCAAAAATTATTATAAAAATATTCTATTGCGCTTCACAAACACTGCACATTGGTTATCCGTGAAAAAGATTGAACAAATGCGTTTTTAGTCTTTATCTAAAACAGCCCTCATTGTCAATGCTTTTTAAGTGGCTTGGTAGATTGTTCCACCACTTCGGGCCAACCACAGCTAAAGATCTATCCGCCATCTTAGTTCGCCTCCTGGAATAACAAGATTACAGTCACTTTAAGATCGAAGTCGATACCGACTGTTTGCTGGGACAAACATTTCTTGCAAGTAACCTCGAGCATAACCATGGACAACACGAAATACCATAACCAGGACTTTGTACATGATTCTAGCTTTTACTGGTACCCAGCCAGTGGAGTTGTTTCAAGAGTTCAGTACTTGGTTGATCATATGACGCATTCAGGCCCACTCTTGCGGCATGATTTTGAGTACGCTGAAGCTTTTGAATTTGGTAAGCTGGTAGATCGGTGAATAAACCATTGCAAAAGTCTATATGGGAGTGTACAAGCATATGCACTAACACCTCCGCTGACTTCTGTGTCAAATGCCTGCGTATAGCTTTTAAATTACGCAATTGCATTTGGGCAATTTGGCACTTCTTCGTGATGTGAAGGTCAAGGTTAAGAGTGTTGGTCAATGTAACACCAGATCTCTCAAACGGTCTACCAACTTAACCATGCATCCTCCAACACTCACACTTGATATGGACATTTTAGCTAACTGTTGCCTTGTTCCGTATAAAATGATTTCTGTTTTTGATTGGTTCATTTTATAATATCATTGAGGCACTTATCAAGTTGTTGTAGAACGTATGCTTCATTATCTTGATTCCCTGCCTGAATCTTGAAGGCAATCTTGTGGTCGTCTGCATAGCCATACAGATCAGCTGGGTACTTCTGAACCAACTTGTTAAGGGCCGATATATACAGAGTGAAAACCACTGGTCCAGCACAGGAGCCTTGGGGGACGCCGAATCTCAACGGCTCAGTGTCAGATGAAGATTGTTCTATCAAAACTTTATTTGTTCTGTTAGTCAGGTATGACTCAATCCATTTTAATAGGGTACTTTGGATTCCAAACTCATTTTGGAGAATTTGAATGAGAATAGGAATATCAATAGTGTCAAACGCAGCACTTAAGTCTATCATTATTACAACGGTTATTTGGTTTTTGTCTATGGTTTCCAAAAGGTCATTGTACATTTTTACCATGGCTGTCTCTACTCCATGATGTTTTCGATAGGCACTTTGATATGTTGGCAGGAGGTTATTTGACTCAATGTGGTTGTTAATCTGATGTTTTGCAGCCTTCTCAAGAATTTTTGAGAGAACTGATAGAATTGACACAGGACGATAATTTTGCAGTTCAAGTGTAAGCCCTTTCTTCTTTAAAAGAGGTTTAATGACAGCTTCCTTCCACTCATCAGGAAACACACCAGAAAGTAGTGATCGGTTGACGATTTCAGTCACAACAGGTGCTAGTTGTGGAAAAGGAGCGTTGAGTTTAGTTGTTGGAAAGAAATTCAATTCACATGTTGTAGGTTTTGATGAATAGACCAGTTTCGCATTACCATTTTCTGAAAGAGGCTTGAATTCAGTAAACATGTTCATAACAGATTCCTTGAAAGTACCTATAGATATATTGGCAGATGATGGGTCAGTAGATATTGCATCCAGATCATCCCTTAACTTTATTATCTTGTCTGCAAAGTAACGCAAGAAATCATTTGCAAGCGAGACTGCACTGATGTGACACGGGAGTGGATTGACTTTTGACCTTTCTAGTAAATCAGATGTTACCGCATACAACTTCTTGATGTTTCCAGCTGCATCACCTATTCTATCCTGGAAATAACCATTCTTCTCCCTTGATACTTCAGCAATATAAATGTTTCGTACATGGTTATAGACTTTACAATAATCGTCAATCTTAAAGGGGCCTTTTCACAGATTTTGGCATTTTTTTTAACTTATTCATTAAATGCTTTATATTGATAAATGTAAACATTGGATCGTAAAAGCTCCAGTAAAAAATCAAGAAAAGAAATAAAAAAAGGAAAAGAACATTGCCCGGAGCAGGTTTCGAACCAGTGACCCCTGGAGTCCTGCCAGAGTCCTGAAGTAAAAACGCTTTAGCCTACTGAGCTATTCCGCCGAGTACACTTTATTGACGTATTTTATACCTTATATAAGCAATCTTCATAGTTTCACAAAATTTAACGACAAAAACAGAACTCTCCAAATTATTCAATCGTTTCGCGTTGCAACGCTTTATAATTTTTAGGTTTTAAAATCGTCAAAAGATGCATATAATGGCTATATTAGAGCATGGTAAATGTTCAGTATTACTGTTTCCTCACAAATATCATAACTGAAACGAAAACTTACGAATCTGAAACAATTTTTTTCAATTTTGTCAATTTACCAAAGCGTGAAAAGATCCCTTTAAATCAACACTTTATTTCAAATAAGGATCTTATTATTACGGCATAATAAGTGTTGAATATTTTTGTTGCAAAATAAAAATAATGCAGAGAATGTTTGTATGTAAAAAGGTAAAAAACAATTTTAGAGCAAGTATGATAAACGTCGCATTGAGTTAAAACAAACGGGATTTTTAATACACACGATTATTCTCTTCAGCCGCACGTGCGTGGTAGGTATAAAATGAAAGTTCAGTCGGGATATATAGAGGATATTTGTTCATGTCAGTGTATTAAGATCGTTTGTTATTTCACGATTGAAAATAGAAAATATTATTTTTCTATGATTACGAGTGAAATATCAAACGATCTTACACTGACATGAAAACATTTTTTTGTTTCTTTTATGCCCGTTTTTTCAAGAAAATAATAAACAGCTGTTTCCCTTTCGCTAAAAAGTTACCCTTTCTCGGAATTTCTCCCTTGGCGTGCCTCAATACATTTCAAGTGTGACGAAATGACGTCATTATACCAGCAAAATTCTCCAGTTAAACTCTTTAACAATGTATATAAAGATTAGATCTTGCGCATGCGTGAAGATGGCGGTAGAAAAATTTTCAGAGTAAAAACCACATAAGAAATATTAAAAATTCAGGTAAATTAATCGTGTGATGAAAATCAAAGTGTGAAAAAATTGGACTTTATATAAACATTGATGACCAGGAAACGCAAGCCTTCAAAAGATTCACCGGATAACGGTCAATCGAGCGCAAATCGTAACACGAGCAAGAGAAACAAAGGAAAAAAAATGGCGCAAAATATCCAAGTGTCACCAGGTCAAACCGGACAAATACAGGCAAGTCAGCCATGTCAGTTGTATAGTAGCCCTCAGTTTACCCAAATGACTGGTAATCCGTACGCTTACCTGATGAACACACCCACTTTCCCTGGACATGGGTTTATACCCCCATCGACGCCATCGCCAATGCCAAGCTCAGACGTATTGTCCGCAATTTTGGATAGATTGAATGCAGTAGACAAGAAACTCTCGCAACTTGATCAGATACAACAAACAATGTCCAGCATAGTTTCTCGAATAGATAAAATGGAGCAACGGATAACCAATTTTGAAAGCCGCATCAAGGACGTTGAAAAATCGTGTGATTTTAGTGGCAGTGCGATTGAAAATCTAACAAAAAAGATGACTGAGTATGACTCAATATTAAAATCAACTAACAACTTACAAAGTCGGGAGTGTTCAGTGAACTTGAAAGATTCAAAATTACAGGCAGAAATAACGGACCTCAAGTGCAGGAGTATGCGCGAAAATTTGCTTTTCTTCCAAATTCCTGAGGAGAAAGACGAGCAATGCGAGAAGAAGATATTGGAATTCATTGAAACCAAACTTCACGTGCAAAACGCTAAATCCGAGGTAAAGTTGCATAGGGCACATCGTGTAGGCCGATACCAGCCAAATAAAGTGCGCCCCATTGTCGCCAAGTTCGCGTATTACCCGGACAGGGAGAGAGTCCGAAAGGAGTCAAAGCAGCTTAAAGGTACCCCGTTCGGAATATCCGAACAATATCCAAAGGAGGTAATGGATGTTCGTCGAAGGCTGATACCAATTATGAAAAAGGCACGAGCCGAGGGCAAGGAGGCGTTCCTTAAAATTGACAAACTATACATTAACAAACAAGTGTATGTGGAATAGGACGGTCGTGAGAATGTCGTTAAAATTGTCACGTGGAATGTGGAAGGACTAAGTGCACTTAAATGTTCTAATAGTAAGTTTACAACTTTTCTTTCCAATCATGACATTATATGCTTAACTGAAACCTGGACAAATAAAGATTCTACAATAGATTTAAAAGGCTACAGCAAACCAATTCATTCTTATAGACGATTGCAACACCGTAGAGCGAAGCGCTCAAGTGGTGGTATTATTATTTATATTAAAGATTCTATTCGTAAAGGTGTCATATTAGTAAAAAATGATATTGATTGCATTGTTTGGCTAAAATTAGATAAGCTGTTTTTTAATATTGAATTTGATGTATATCTATGTGTTGTATATATTGCACCAGAAAATTCCCCTGTTCATTCTTTGTATACCTATGATATTTTTGAAACGATTGAGTGTGATATTAATTTTTATCAAACTAAAGGTAAAGTGTTTTTAACGGGAGATACAAACTCGCGAACGGGACACAAAGCAGATTACATCGAAAATGACAGGTATATAAGCGATATTGATTTTGTTTCCGACCCAGATATTGAAACCCTAATCCCGCGTTCAAATTGTGACCCAGTTACGAATCGATTTGGCGACTACTTGTTAGACATATGCAAAGCAACCAATATTCGTATCGTGAATGGACGGTTACATAACGACTACAATTTAGGGAATATAACATGCTGTACACATAATGGTGAAAGCGCGGTAGACTATTTATTAACTGCGCGTACAAATTTCAGTGATATTTTAGATTTTACAGTTAACAATTTCACGGAATTCTCTAATCATGCGCCGCTAACATTTAATCTCCGCACGAATAACGCGGGTTTAACAAGTAATAGTAATCCGATTGTTTATTTTAAATGGAAACCAGAGAACAAATGCGATTTTGTGCGTGATGTATCGTGCGATGTACAGAATCTGGAACAAACTTTATTATCGCAAATTGATTCAAACGCTGACCCTGATATTTTAGTGGGAGAATTCTCAAAATATTTAAATTTAAAGGGGGGAAAATATTTTAAGCGCATTATAAAACCTGAAAATAACCGATTTTTATATGCTGATAAAAATAAACAAAAATGGTTTAATGAAGAGTGTAAAAACAAACAATCTCAGCTAACAAGAGCTTTATACGAGTACAATCTAAATAAAAATGAACGTACGCGAGAACAAATGATTTCTATGAAGAAGGATTACAAGTATGCATGTAGGAAAACAAAATTAAAATATAACAGTGACCAAAGCAAGCGAATGAATAATATGAGACGGAAATCACCTCGTGAATTTTGGAAACTGTTCAAGCGAAAACCTTCATCACAAATCTCAGACACGATACCGTTAAGCGAATTTAGTGATTATTTCAGTAAATTAGCCGACGAAAGCAGTGTAAATCAAAATTCTTTTGACGCCGAAACTTTCTTAAATGAATTTGACAATAGGCAAAACACACACCCGTCGTACCCCGAATTAGATAACCCCATATCGATAGAAGAAATAATAAAGGCAACAAAACGATTGAAACACAATAAAGCGCATGCGCAGGACAATATAATATATGAATATTTTACTGAAACAATACATGTGATTTCAAAGCCGCTTGAAATATTATTTAATTACATAATGGATAAAAAGTGTTTTCCACGCAGCTGGGCGTCCGGAGTTATCATACCAATACATAAACGTGGCGACATTACAGACCCAAATAACTATCGGGGAATTACGTTAATTAGTTGTTTTGCCAAACTGTTTACAAGTATACTTAATGAACGTCTTAAACAATGGGCGGAAACTAATGACATTTTAACGGATGCGCAATTCGGCTTTAAACCAAACTGTAGCACAGTAGATGCAATATTTATTCTTAATGCCCTCATAGAAAGACAGTTGCAGAATAAAGAAAAACTATTTTGTTGCTATATTGACTACCGGAAAGCATATGACGTCATCAATCGCGGTCAATTATGGAGTAAAATGATTAATATGGGCATCGATGGTAAACTCTTGACCCTTATTCGATCCATGTACAATGAAGTCAAATTACAGGTTAAACACATGGGTTCACTGTCAGACATATTCAATAGTAACGTTGGTCTATTTCAGGGGGAGATAACCTCGCCCATATTGTTTTCACTCTTTATTAATGACATCGAATTAAGTCTGCAGAATGGAATAAACGCCGGCATGACATTAGAACAAATATCTATCTATCTCTTATTATTCGCAGACGACGCGGTTTTATTTTCTGAAACACAAGAGGGTCTTCAAGAGTCATTACACAATTTAGAAGCCTACTGCGATAAATGGAATTTAACAGTTAACATTGAAAAAACAAAGGTCATGGTATTCCGAAAAGGGGGTTCAATCAGTAAAGCATTCAAATGGACTTATAAAGGTCAAGAACTAGAAATTGTGAATAATTTTAATTACCTTGGAATTGTGATGTCAAGTGGCGGATCGTTCGTGCCCGCAACAAATACACTTTATGGCAAAGCATTAAAAGCGATGCATTCTTTGTTCAACCTAACGAAAGATATGAACGTACCCATAAATATCATGTTTAATTTATTTGACGCATATGTTTCATCCATTTTAAACTATAACTGCGAAGTTTGGGGATCCATCAAAGCGGAAAATATTGAACGCGTTCACCGTAAATTTTGTAAAAGACTATTGAACGTAAAAATGTCAACAAATTCACTATCGCTATATGCCGAAGTTGGTCGATTTCCCTTGCATATCGACAGATATGTCAGGATGGTTAAATATTTTTTGAAATTACATACTGTGAAACAGGGAAATTGTATTCTTAAACAAGTTGTAGTTTTACAAAGATTAGAAATTGAACGTAAAAATAATGCTAACAATTGGTCATCGAAAATACGGGACATTCTTAACCAAACCGGTTTCACCGATGTATGGCTATTCCCCGAATCTGTTAACAATGATCACTTTATCCCGTTATTCAAAAACAGATTACGAGACCAGTATATTACCAACTGGGATGTCAGTGTGACGTCGTGTAGCTCAATGATCCTATATAAGGAACTCAAACCGGTTTTTGAAAGATCATCGTATCTTGATATTGTTGTCAACAAAAAACATAGGAACATTATTGCAAAATTACGTTTGTCCTCTCACAAATTATTCATAGAAACGGGCAGACACCAGAATATTGACAGAGATCAACGCAAATGTATATTATGTAACCTTAATGACATCGAGGATGAATTTCACTTTGTTCTTAAATGTCCTTATTATAATGATGTTAGGAATGCATTAATTCCGAACTATTATAGAATCCGGCCAAATATGTTCAAGTTTATTAAACTACTTAATAGCTCAAACAAAACTGTATTAAGAAAGCTAGCCATGTATTGTTTAACATGCTTTAAAATAAGAGAAAATGTCATATATATGTAGTGTTAAATACAAATACATTTTTACAAAAAAATAAGGTCAGAAATATGTAATTATACCTATATTTGTAAACCTATATGCGTAACATTGTGTGACCACTGTGTATTAAACCCATCCATGTACCATTCTCACGAAATATGTTCACGAACTATGTTTATTTCGTGTTTATTTAGATTATTTATTCTTTAAAATGATGTGTGTTTTTGTGTGTACTTCAACGCATGCTGTTATTTATATGTATGTTAATGACGATGAGCTTCACATGCTTAAGTCAAAAATAAACTATTCTGTTCTGTTCTGTTCTGTTCTGTTCTATAAACGGCGAAAAAGCATACAATAAAATTGTTGGATTCGGTGGAATGTCGATTTTAATTCACTCGTGATCATAGAAAATATATATATAATTATTTAAGATAATCTAAAAATAGAAAAAAGATTTCCGAAAATGTGTTCTTTTCATCGGTGAAAATAACAATTTGTTATTTTCACTGCTGTTCTTTTACTGCAGAAATTGTCATATTTTATTGTTATGTATAAAAGAAATTACTTTCACACATCATGGAATATTAACATTATGCTTTGATAGGTATATGGAAATGTAAAATGGGAAATTACGTAAGGTATAATATTGACATTAGTTCGCTTACCTTTTACCATATGATATAATTGTGTAAATATGCACTGATCTCTGTATATTTTCAACACGCTATTTATATTATTGTAGATCTAGCATCTAGTTTGAATTGCGCAAATGAAAGTCATATGCGAAACTAAAATACTGTAGTATTTTACCAATCTTAAAGTAAAATATGTGTGATAATCTTTACGATTTTTGAAAGAATCTAAAGGTCCTTAAATGGTCCTTACAATGGAATTGTTTTGTTTCATTCTATACATTCTATACATCAACCACGAGTGTCTAAAAAATGACAAAAAATAAAAAGGATAAAAGAAAGTACAGAAATAGTAGCGACGGTAATTCGGACAATTCGGACTGTGCGAAAAGTAAACAGCCAAAGCATAGAGGCCCGTCTGAGGAGGCCGACTCAAACGCGATCAGTGATGTGTTGAGTCAAGTGAATGCCGTTTTGTATGCGGACAGTAACGATTCTAGAGACTGTGTAAATTCCAACACAAGTGTTTTTGTAGAAAGCGGCGAAGACCGTCATTGTTCGATCGCGATGGCTGAATCTGGTAAAGAACCTACCAATCGGGACATCATGAACTGCATGAAAGTTATGACCGAAAAGTTGGCTATAATGGAGAAGTGTTTAGAGGCCATAGATTCATTGGATCGTAAGGTGTCGGCTTTCGAGTCAGAGTTGAAAAAGATTTGGGTAGCGCTTGACGAACGTGCAAAACCAACGGAGGAGAAGGTCATGCGACTCGAAGACAAGGTCGATTCAATAGACATCGGTATTGGGCTCCTAGATTCACGTGTTTCTGATATGGAGAAGAGGAGGGAACAGTTAAGCGAAGATGTGGCCTACCTAAAGTCACAATCTATGAGGAACAACCTGATCTTCACTGGTATCGAGGAGGACAACACAACCGGAAAAGAACAACCGGCGGTCACCGAGACTAAGCTGCGCACCTTTCTTCTGGAGAAACTTAAAATCGCAAAGGAAGCAGTCGATGCGATGCGCTTCGAGTGTGTCCACCGTTCACCATCGCATCCGGTTACAAGGAAGGCGCGCTCAGTCGTTGCGAAATTTGCCTTCTTTAAAGATCGTGAGGTGGTGAGGCGTCAGTGGCCGGAGTTGAAAGGTACACCTTACAATGTGTTCGAACAATTTCCTCCTGAGATTCAGGAGAAACGGCGGCGTTTCGTTCCGAAGATGAAGGAAGCCAAGAGGGATGGCAAGCGAGCCTGGATTGCGTATGATACGCTGTATATTGATGGTCGACCAGTGAACCAATAGGACTACGCAGGAGATGAACTTTCGATTATTTCCTGGAACATTTACGGGCTAACGAGGGACAAAAAAGAAAGTGCTGAATTTGTTAATATATTAGGTAAAAATGATATCTGTTTTATTTATGAATCTTGGTGTAATTCAAACTCTTACATTGATTTAAACGGTTATATTTTTCATAATTTTTATAGAAAATACCAACATAGAAATGCTAAACGTAGTAGCGGTGGTTTAATATTATACTACAAGGAATACTTAAAAATGGAATTGAAGTAGTTCAGAGCAGTTACGATACAATCGTCTGGCTTAAGCTTGATCGAGATTTCTTTCACACAGAACACAACATTTATCTATGTGGTGCATATATTTGGGGTGAAGATTCGCCAATTTATAATATTTTTAACGTCACCCTTATTAATTCATTAGATAATGATATTAATGTGTATAGTAATTTAGGAGCAGTGTATATTTTTGGAGATTTTAATAGTAGGGTAGGTCAAAAGAATGATTTTATTATACATGATAAAATTAATATGTGTATGGATGATATTGATTACACACCTGATAACACCTCAAGTAGGGCCTCAATTGATGTCCGACACAATAGCCACGGGATTAAACTTTTGGATTTATGCATAGCGACCGGTCTGCGCATTGTAAACGGTCGACTAGGCAATTCGAACAATTATACATTCTTTCACATAACGGTTGTTCTGTGATAGATTATTTGCTTACTTGTGATTGCAATTTTGCGCAAATTAACAATTTCACTATTGGTAGTTTTACTGAATGGAGCGATCATGCACCGTTATTGTTTTCTTTACAATGTAACAATGTTATTTCAGTAGATTCGTCTTTTACAGAAACAAAATTTAAACGGAATGAACAGTTAAGAGATCAATTTCGATCGGGTGTTATTGCAAATCTGTCTAACTTTAATGAGATTGTTAATAACACTAATTGTAATGATAGATTATCTGTCGACAGTATGCTTAGTGACTTTACAAGAGATTGCAAACCCACTATTTTCCAAAAAATGTTTTTATAAAGAAAGTACGTATTTTTATGAGTGTAAGCGCTTTGATACTGAATGGTTTGATACTGAATGCAAAATTTGTAGAGATATTTACATAAACGCCTTAAATAGTTTTAATAACGAAAAATCGGAACTAAATAGAATTAATCTATGTGAATGTAAATCACATTACAAACAGATAATAAGGAAGAAAAAGAATGCTAACTTTAGGAAGCAAATGCGTGAACTTGAACGAATGAAAAACAGTCAGCCAAGGATTTTTGGAAACACTTCAAATCATTTTCAAGTAAAAACTCTGGAAATATAACGTTAAATGATTTTCGAGATTATTTCATGAATTTAGGGGGAAATTTATTCGATTGTGTAAATAAAGAGGCAGAGAATTTCAATATTAACAATGATTTTAATATACCGAATACTGTTTACCCTGAACTTGATAATCCGATTACCACAGAAGAAATCATTACTGCTGTGAAAACGTAACAAAGCTTATGGATGTGATAACTTGTTAAACGAGTACTTTATTGAAACTATTGATATTTTATCAGGTCATCTATGTGAGATTTTTAACAAAATTATTGATTCGGGCTTTTTCCCCGAGAAGTGGACAAAGGGAATTATTATTCCATTACATAAAAAAGGTTCAACTACTGACGTTAATAATTACAGGGGCATAACTCTTGTTAGTTGTTTATCTAAAATATTTACTACAGTTCTAAATAAACGTATAGAGCATGTATGTGAACAAAATAATATAATTTCCGACGCCCAATTTGGATTCCGCAAGGGGTGCTCTACAGTTGACGCTATATTTATTCTCTTGTCACTTGTTCAGGGTTATTTGTTTGAAAACAAAAGGCTTTACGTTATTTTTGTTGATGTGATAAAATGTTTTGATTCAATTTATAGAAATGGTATGTGGCTAAAATTGTATAAGTCTGGAATACAGGGCAAAATTTTAAGAATTGTTAAGGATATGTATTGTAATGTAAAATCATGTGTTAAATCATGCTCTAACTACTCTGGTTATTTTAATTACGCCGTTGGTTTACGTCAAGGGGAGGTAATGTCCCCATTATTGTTTTGCCTATTTGTTGAAGATTTAGAAATGTTCCTTCAACAAGATGTTCAATCTGGTATGCCTATTGATGACATTGTTTTAATTCTTTTGCTTTTTGCCGATGATATGGCGATTATTGGTAAAACACCCAGTGAAGTTCAATATCTTTTAAATAAGCTCTGTCAATATTGTGATTCATGGGGTTTCAATGTAAACATTGAAAAAACGAAAATTATGGTTTTCCGGAAACGTGGAGGCCTTTTAGAATCTGAAAAATGGCATTATAATGGGCACCAAATTGAAGTAGTTAATTCTTTTAATTACCTAGGCACTGTGTTTAACTATACTGGTAATTTTAACCTAAATCAAGAGCACTTAGTGGGTAAGGCACTTAAAGCTATGAATGTTTTATTAAGTAAGTGCAATAAATTTGATTTAAAACCTAGAACTTATTGCCAATTATTCGATGCCTTTGTTGGATCTACGTTAAATTATGCAGCAGAAACATGGGGATATTCAAAATCGAAAGAAATCGAAAGAGTACACTTAAAATTTTGTAAAAGAATACTTAATGTTAAACCTAATACTTGTAATGCCACAGTTTATGGTGAATTGGGTAGATACCCACTATATGTAAATAGGTACATCCGTATGTTAAATTATTGGTTTAAGCTTATAGCTACAGAAAATAATATTTTAAAAAAGGTTTACGAACAAGCACTTGATAACTGTTCGAAAGGTCACCGTAACTGGGTATATAATATTAAGCTGATGTTGGTAAACCATGGTTTTGCTGATGTGTTTAATAACTTTTACAGCATTAACCCTAAAGAATTCGTAAACATTTTTAAACAACGTGTGATTGACACCTTCAAACAAGAATGGTTTGGTACCCTAGAAAAGAGCTCTGTTTTAGAAATCTATATGCAATTCAAACAAACGCTGGAGTATGAAATATATCTTGATGCTCTTCCCAAAAGTCTAAGATTTTATTTTTGTAGACTGCGCATGTCGGCACATCCATTACGTATTCAGACAGGTAGATATGCAAGAAATAATACACCGAGACAGGAACGACACTGTTTAATTTGTTGCACAAACGATATAGAAGATGAATATCACTTCGTATGTGTGTGCCCAAGATATGAAATAATAAGAAAAAAATATATCAAACGTAAATACTATATAAGGGCATCAGTATATAAATATTTAGAACTACTTAAATCAAGTAACAGAGCAGAACTTATTAAGCTATCACTTTTTATAAAAGAATCACTCACTATGCGGTCTGAAATTGTAAATGCTCCTGATATATCCAATACGTAAATGTTTGTTGATCTATTTATGTATTAATACACATGGAGCAATTGTTTTAACTGATCGATTGCAACAAATGTAATTGTATTTACATTAAAATTGTTAACTGTGATTAAATACGCATAATGCAAATAGTAGTTGTATTTATAAAAATTGTTAACCGCGTTTGTATAAATATATTCTGCAAATTCATATGTATATTCATTACTAGCTCATCTCCACTGCAGAGATGGCATTGTCATGTATGTTTACTTCACACCTTTTTCCTTCCTGTTGATTTGTTGTTGTTATTATAATTATTTTTTTTTATTTTTTTCATCGGAAATGCGGAAAAGAAAATGTCTTAGCATGTTGACATGTTATTTGTAAATGTATGTGTTTAGACGATGTACTATGTACAAGTCTTGAATAAAATGTCTGTCTGTCTGTCTGTCTTAAAATATGAACGGTAATTAAGTCAGTTTGAATGAGTGTTGAAGAATCATTATCCTCACTGAATGTCGATCTTTAGAGACATTAAAAATTAGAGCGCTATTTAGAATTAAACACTTATGTTTGTAACGGCGTTGAATGAAACATGCTTATAATAGAAACAGATAGATAGCAGTCTCACTTTACTTAGGATTTCGTCATATGGAATGGAAGGTTGTTTTTTTTAATCATACAATTGAGTGTATAGTATCAAAACTGTATTTATTTGTATCACTTTTGATACTGATCACATATTTGCTTGATAAAACGGGGTTAATTATATTATGTACGTGTGTTGTAAAAAATATTTAAAATTGGCATTCGTAGCCGTCTACAAAACGGCTCTTCTTGTACTATTACTTCCTGAAATATGACACACTTTGCAATACATCTATATAACATTAAACAATGAACGACAGAACTAGACTTTGACAGGCTTAAATGTCACCATCACATGCAGCATTTCCCAGAGGGATATCGAAATAAAATGACAAATTGTTCCATCTAGTAATTTTTCATTCTAATTGAACCGATGACAAATACCTATGTGACGGACGTTGTTACATTTAGAGAGCACTTTTTCCCCATTAGCCTCGTAATAAAACTTCGATTCTCGTTTTATTGTAGTTCCGCGATTTATAAAAGCGAATTTAACCTGATGTGTTATTAGCGAATAGATTGATATAAAGCAGTCGGAGTATTTCGCATTATCATCATTAATAAGAGACCGCACGCTAGGGTTACGAAATACGATATAGGTTAAATTATTGAGGTTTTAATGAGGTTCATTTGTAATCTGTGATTCACTTAAATTGAAGCACAAAAGTATGTTTTGTGAACTACGTTATTTTTAAATTGTGTCAAGGTCTTAATTTAAGACATGCTTAAAGGTCATTCATGGTCTGGTCTCTGGTTTTAATTGGCATTCTTACCAGTATAATGTCGAATTCTAGATAGGAATTCATTATTGATGAAAATGTATAGTATATTACTGCAGGTGTAATTGTTTGATACATTTATGCGATACTGCAAATACTGTTGGGCTTGTTGGTAACCGCGGTGATGTAATTAAAGGGGATTAAAATGTGCAAATATTTTAGTTTTGCTCTTAGGTGTTACTAATATTTGAAGGTGGAGGTCTTAGTTTAGTTTGACTCTTTTGATACAAAAAGCTAGATGGAATCAATGCGCAAAACATACACATCTGATATCATCTGATATCACTGCATATTATTTCACAACTGAACATGGGCAGCACGTGTTGTTTTTTTCGCTTTGCACAAGAGCTTGTGTTTATGTTCTATATCAAAACATGGTTAAACGCAAATCGTTCATAATGTGTTGCTCTTCCTCGGAAATAACTTACTTTTTTTCACTTAATCTCTAACGAAATAAAAGCTCGTTATAATCATGTTTGAATTGCCGCTGTTAAAAGCTATTGAACAATATGGCCACGTAATTACTTTTAAACAGAGTCCCAACTGTGATTAGAAAATGAGTCCTTTATTTCGCTATATATTGCCAGAAATAGTGTGCATTGTGTTATAAAACAACATTTTTAAGGGTGATTCACAAAGGTTAATAGTTAGAATATGACATAAAGTAGATAGTCATGCGACATTTACTAATTGATTTTCATTGTACATGGTATAATTAAAAATAACGGGGATATTTGTATCTAGGGTATACAGTAAGATATCAATTTATAAAACAATTTCGTGTATTACCAATACGGCATTTCGTATTAAGCGGGAGTGACTGAACAACTTCGCTCTGCTGTACATACTGTTGCGAAAACTATAGCAAATGTTGTAGGTTATTGCTATATTTCAGGTTTGGATGTTAAATAAATTAAAAAAGATGCAATATCGAAAATTCCAAGAAATATTAATTCATGGTATTTAATTTATCAACTAAAAAAAGATTCGACGACAAAAATGATCGTTTCAAAATAGATAAAAAGCAGACAAACGTGATTGCTTCCATAAACTAATGAAATAATAATTAAAAACCATATTGAACCTGCGATAATGAAGTCGACATGATACAAAGAACGGAGATTGACTAGTGCTAAAACCTCAAATTGATGATGGATATAATTAGATAAAGCAATTATTCATTTGAACGAAAATGCCTTAAAGTACATCAGAATATATGAAAGGACATCAAGTATGAATTATTACGCCCAAGCCATTAGTAGAAAATTGCATGGATGCTACATCTGACCGTGAGTGCGTACTCGTGTGCGTGCGTGCGTCCGTCCGTCCATCCAGAAAAAAGAATCATCATCATCGAAACTTTCTGATTATATAATACTTTTATCATGTATGTAGTAACGTCAAATAACTATAAATAATAAATTAATAAATAACGATATGAATAAATATACATTATATATTAACCGCAGTGATAAAAACCTTTAAAATCAAATCACAAAAAAAACATAGACATACACTCTCAAGAAAAATTATGCCGCCTTAGTTAAATATAACGGATATAAAGACCGACCAATACGTTACTTTGAGTTGTACGTTTTCCAACGATATGTTCTCTTGTGAATACGAATGAAACCAATAATAATCAAGACTGAACTAAGATATCTTTGGGATTATTTCTGTTTTAATCGATAGATTTATTATTACGTTATAATGTTCCAATATTAAAATGGGTAAAAGCATATTCAATGCACAATATACTGGAATAACCCGAAAAACGATTATACTCCATGTTGTCACTATAAACTTGCGAAATATCTTCGATCAGTATAAATGACATCCAACGAATGTACGTTTCACAGAACTAATAAAACTTTTCCGGGGTTTCGGGACTGGTATTTTGATACATCATAACACTATATACCGATAAGTGGCATAATAATGTATACAATTCATTCTATGTAGCAACGGAATTATAACATAAATCAGTTCATGCTGTGTTTTTGCTTTCTAGACAATTAACTGAGCAGAAATATGTCCGTTGGGTTTACTGTTTATGCTGCGTTTACATTATGTTCCCGGCAGCCACGGCAGTCCCGTTTGTCCGAAACGTATCGCGCCGTGTGACTGTTTTGACCTTTCATCCAAGGATTGGTAGGTTGTGCTAAGTTTCCACACGGTTTATCAAGGTATCCGTGACGTGCCGTCGAAGCGAAAACGCGGCCTTCGACGGTGCGCTAAGTTTTCATCCACGGTCTGCCAGGGATGTATAAATGTTGCTTCAAGGTACAATGCGTTCTGTTAAGTTCCCGCACGTTGTTTGCGTTTGGCATGCAGGTCTGATACGTTGTACACGTTTGTCATTCATGTGTCACGTTCTGTCAAGGTACCGTGCGGATCAAACGTGGACATCTGAGAGGTTACGGGTACGATTGTGCTCCCGGTATAAAAGAAAACTCTCAAGCAACAGTATTTATTATAACAAAATAATTCCAGTGACATGGATGTGAACGACGAAGATGATTTTGTGTTTGCCTGCTTACTTGCAGCACTAATAAAATCTGTGCGTTGCAAAGAGCTGAAAGAAGCACAAAAGTCCGGGAAAAGACGAAGAAGGAGGCCAAGGTCCCTGTGCGTTCGTCCATGGCTTGCCCTGACTTGGTGGGTGCTTTCTTCAGTTTACCAAGTTTAGTGCGCATGCTCTCATACCACGTCTTCAATTCACTACGACTGCGTTTCATCTTTGTGGCCTGCTCCACCCAGAGCCTGTTTTTGGCCGCGGCGTCTTTGTAACCTGTCAGCCTCTTCGAGTAGATAATTTGATTTTGCTGGAGGAAGTCAATTATGAGCTCTTTTTCTTCTTCGGTAAAATTTGTTATGACCCTAGGGGTTGTTCTCTTCCTAGCACATGCACTTCCTCTTGCTTCTTCTTCCTCATTTGTAAGGGGCGGATCAAAAGGAGCAGTAGGTTCATCTTAATCGTGCGACGGTAGGCATGGACTTTCAGGTTGCTCCTCAACTTGAGCGTCCTTTGCAGCGCGGGGAGCCTTTGTTCGGCGCTTTCTTGGTAGCATTATACTGATCGAGTGTTCAGACTGACAGACTGAAATGAAAGTTTCCTGAATAGCACGGCTTTTATAAACTCATCTTCACACCGCGCGAATCGTGTCAGACCGTACAACAACTCAACTAGCCGTAACGCATCTGCCTACAAAGCGCAACACACCGTAACGGGTCGGAATAAACACGTAGCAAAACGGCTGTCAATTATCCTAGCTTTCCGTGGTAATCTTGACAAAACGTAACAAAACGTAACAAAACTTGATAAAAACTTAACAGGTCGGGGAATGAATAGGATTCCCGTTAGAGTACGGATTCTTTTCGGGTTCTGTTAACGCTTGCTTAGTGCTGTCAAGTTTTGTTGCGTTTAAAAAGTTCTAGCACGTTTCTGATTTCCGCCGTGACTGCCGTGGCAAATTTGTTGACAGTTTAAATTTTTGGCACGGCAACCCCGTTGTGTCACGTTTGGCTATTCCGTTCCCCTACGTTGCCTCACGTTCATCCCGTTTCATCAACGGTGGCCCGAAACGTGATTGCCGTGGTCGTCAGGAACATAGTGTAAACGCAGCATAATAGCATACGAGTTGCGCTCTAGGCAAACGGGGCTTTATGCATGTGCGAAAGTGTCGTCCCTGATTAGATTGTGCAGTCCGCATAGGCTTATCATGGACGACACTTTCCGCTTAAACTAGATTTTCGCTAAGAAAATACTTCCTGTCAACGATAATTACCAAAAGCAGCGAAAGTATCCTCCCTTATAAATTTTCTGAGAGCCTTGCTATTACTTAAAGTGGAGCTTTCACAAAAACATAAACATATGATATACAGGTACATATTCATGTTTGCGATCGCGAGGAGGTATACGGGCAAACGATAGTTAAATGTCTCAAATAGCTGAACCTTCATTATGTCTAAAATAGAAAACCCAGCTCCGTGTATTTAGGTTCATTAATTATAAGTACTCGCATTAACTTGCTTGAGGATCAATCACGTATATATTTAAGTAGCTTATTATTAACTATCAATTTTCCACTGATTTCACTTAAAACGCACATTGTCGACTTAATCGATTAGAATAACGCACATTTTATTAGAACTTTATCATAGTATCCATATTTGATTTTAAATAGGAACAAACTCTTCAATATTCAGCTTTCGGCAATGTTTGAAGGACAGACAGACAGACATCATGTTTTATTGACGTAAACTTGCCATTTTTTGTCATTTACGAATAGTTCTACATATTTTTGTCAACTTGAAAACATATACGTATATCATATTGATCGTGTAAGGATTGTCATACAAAACAAACTTGAATTTTACATGTACAAATGAAATTGTAAATTAAACATTCCCAGACATTTGACATCGTAATATTTTTTTAAACCACCAAGATTGGATATTTTACAAATTACTAAATATGCAACTATAATATTTGAGCTTGCTAGATATACATATGATGCATTAAAGGAGTTTAATTATTAACTTTAACAGAAAAAAATGGAGGATGAAAAAAATAAACATAGTACAGTTGTTAGAACGTTATATAAACGAGTTGATATAAAAAAAATCATACAGAGACATTACAGATTCATTAATCAGTAAAAAGTAGAAAAAATATATCCCGGAGCAATGAAATTGGAACATGCGTTGATTATGAATTATTTTAGTATTAAATTGTACAAACATTTGATTGTGTTGTACACAATTAAACATATTCAAATATTGTTTTTTAGTTTTGTTATGCAGACATGTATATATAGGTGACGAATAACATATATTTTATTCTGAACTTGTACTTACACATTTGGAGAATTAAAATGGGTAGACATAGAACAGTCGTTAAAACTTTATGCAATTGCTTTACCACCATTTTATCCTTTGAATATTGCTGATGAAAGGCGATCGGAAGCAATGGAAAAGTTTTCCTTTCAATGGTAACAAACTTCAGTGGAATCCATGTATGACGATTTCGAAGATTAACACTTGTAATTAAGTTCCGGCATAATAAGTAAAAGATAATACATCTGTTAAAAATTAGAATTCGTGAAACCATGTTTTGCGTCTAGGGAAATTGAGAATTTTAAATCGCAAAAACCAATAATTTTTTAGTTACTGAAACTGACATTCGGTTCTACGTTTTTTCTCGATTTACTTTGATGATATTTATAACTTAGCATTTATGCGTCTAGCCAGTTGTTCCTGTGATTATCTGTTGTTTATTTTGGAAGAACTTACATGTTAATTCGTTATGAAGAATCAGTATTTCGTTAGAATCACTATGAAAAATTGGTCTTATATATTTTCAAACCTGGAAATAATATCTCTGTATAATGTTAACTTATGGAATGCCAAACCGTGTATTATGCTATTTAATGGTAATTTTACGCATTGCTTAACGACATACATATAAAGAGGGAAAATACTTATAGAAACTATATATATAAATATAACAAAATTAATAAAATATGCAATATTATAGTCGATCATCATCACGGATTTTCTTTTGTATTTCTAAAAACAATAAATTTCAGTTAACAAATATACATATATTTTTTATTTAGAATATTTATAAATAAGTATTAAAGTAAGAAAACAGCATGGAGAAACTGTTGACTGTAAACGCGCTACGACTTGGCTGCATTTTTAAATGGTTAATTAGTAAACACATATTTTCCAAAAAATGATGACAGCGTAACACAAGCTTTTTTAATTAACTGATTTCAATTGTTGATTTTTAATAAACGAGCCGATATTGTGTTTGACATATTCTGTAAGGAGTGTGTGGTTCTTTGAAAATAATGGTTGTTTAATCTTGTCATTTCAATAAATTGTCAAATATATAACTGCCCCATGTATATAGTATATTTTAAATTCAACAACTTACAATTTACGCATACGATTGTTTATATGTTAAGGCAGAAAACAACCGTACGATCATGAAAGTATCAGTTTGACGTAGTAAAAATATCGGCTCGTTTAGATCGAATATAAACTGAAAGCTTAAACACAAACAATCGGTTCTTTTATTAACTCCCACAATCATGCATACACAAAAACACGCAAAGATATATGCCATGACCTGACTTAAACGCGAAGAACAAAGATATCTCCATAAATAATAGCGTTGGTAATTTGTTAACAAAGCTATATTATTTAAATGTTCGCGCATATAATCATGTGCTTCGGAATATTCATGACCGCACACAAATCCGATTTTACAGTGAATGCTTTCATTCATAGGAACATTTTCAGATGATCATGGTTACAGAAAAATTAATGTATTTTTAGAAATTTTCCAAAAGTTCAACATTTTTCTTTGCGTTTTAGCGAGCCTTCAAGATTGTATTAAACTACAAGCTTAAAACAAAACATGTTTCCATACGTCTCGGATGCCCTATAACCCTTTTGTCTAAAAAATCTACAAATGTAAAAAAAACACTGTTGTATGACGAATTCGACTTTTGACCTCCAAGTGAGACCTAGACCATTGAGGTTTAATGACAAGTGATACATAAAACACGCCGTGTCCGGATTTCGGTCATGTGTGTTATATTATGGTGCAACTGCATGTTGAATGTTACTATTCGGATAAGCTTTGTATGGAAAATTATACATTTGACCTTTAACTATAACATTTAAGTGTTTTCTTATGATAGTTTATATTTGTGCACAGTCTTTTTTAAATACATCAATATATGAAAAGGGATTGCTGAGACATCAAAATTAGCAGTGTTATGGCCATATACGAGTTTGGCCTCTAAATATGACCTTGGCCTTCAAGGTGGGGGAGATGGTTGTTACACGCGTTGCGATGTCTTATTATGGTTAAAGTTATTTTACAATCGATTCAAACATTTTGAAACATGATATAAAAGGAAGGAATTTAAGCTGTTTTATGGCTATATTTTTATGTGATCTCCTTAGTAGTTATTGAACTAGCGTGTTTAAGTTATGAATAAGAAATGTGGTTGTAAAACCATAATCGAATAGTACTTATGTTTAAGTTAAATACGTATCATCATTATTTTTTATGTCGAGATTTGTAAGCGTCTTAAAGCCACACACCTTGAAATGAAGTACATGTTAATCAATACATATATATGCAATTTAAAAGTGTACAAAATTGTCATTTAATCTATAGTCTAGTCAGCAAGTACTTTTTTTAACCGAAAGTAGGATTTCTAGACGTATACGTCCATTTCGACAAACGCGATTATTTTTAAGTTTTAAAGAGCAAAAGAGACAGATTTCTACCGTGTAACCACCAGATATTTTCTAATTGGCATAGATAAAATATGTTTCTTATTTATACTTAAATTTACTATGCAATGTTTTTCATTTCAAGGTGTGTGGCTTTAAAGTCCGTAATTATAAAGTAGAATAGATTTAATAAAATATACAATGTATTTAAGCCAGCGTTAGTGAATGTCTAAACATTTCTTATGTGTAGCCTTTGAATTGATTCGGAACTAGTATTATTCTTATAAATTAACTTTAAAAGTGCATTGTGTTAGGCATGTGAGTTGAAGTAGTTCTAAAAGTACTTTGCACATCAATCTAGTAAGGTATTCTTCATATATTTAAGACTGAAACCGGTACTTAGAAATAGCATATACGTTTAAATTTGAATGATGACGATAATTTGAAATGCGATAATGATATAATGCACACTTCTTGCTGAACACCCTGAAAGTATCTTAAACGTATGTCATCTACACAAAAAATAAGCATAATATAAACATCAATCAATTTCATACGTAAAATGAAAATAATATTTTCAAAAGTGTTCCTACCCAGAACTCACATACGTCATTACACAAGAACATTATTATATATATATCGAGTGGCATTTTGACAGTAACATAATAAAGTCTATACACACGTTAACAATGTATACCGATGCATTGAATGACGCCGGTAAATTCTTTACAAAATAAAGGAATTGCTAATCAGAAAAATTAACAATAATAATTCAAGAAAAACTCAATAACATCGACAACAAGCTCATCACTAAACATCACTAATTTAAAACACACAAAGTTTAATTTTACATACTTTCACCTATGGTATATGCCAACAAGTTAAACGATGATATTTGCCGACAGATACGTAGTTTATTCCAGAAACAAATTTATGTTTAGTTCATATGCGTAATTAAATCAAACTCAGACGTATGCTAGCAGTCGTTCAAATATATGCAAAATCATTTAATACAAAATCAATTGATAGGAAATTTAACAACCGCAACTTAGAGGAGAACAAGTTTTCTTTAAACTATACACACAAGTGACATGTTATATTGAACTTTATTTATAGTTGCATGGTTAAATTTACTGAAAAATAAACGTGTTGTTTAAAGCGAGTATATTCGATCGTACTACATTTCTTCCTTAACAGAAAAAAACATTGAGGAATGCAAACAATGATAAAGGTTTAGTAGAATTTGCATCAGAAAATTTACGACACGAGATTTATTCATTTGAAATAACCAAAAGCTGTTCAGCAGAAAATTCATTCATGTTCGCCGGCATGTACAATATTGGGAAAGCCCAACAAGTCTCTACATATTTGTTCATACGGAATATAGACACAATTCATGTTCTACAACAAACAGGAGTAAACGTCTGCATTTGCATTACAATTGTCGTTTAGAATTCATTTTAAACAAACATAATACGATTTATGGTTCCATTAAAATGTAGTTTATATATTTTCAGCAACATTCCACGTTTATATTCATATGTTGATTCATTAAAAAAAAAATTTGACAAAAATTGTTCATATTCACTTTAAATAATTAATGTCTTTTTATATGACGAAAAGGTATAGGTTAAGCACAATATTGAAATAATGCTAAATGAATGTTAAAGTGAAGCCAAACATTAAATAAATACGGTCAAACATATAAATCTTTCGATGCAATACAAACAATTGTAAATGTGTTTGTATTTACTTCGCACAATGTATTTTAACATTATATTTGACTTCTTATCAACACAAATGATAAAAACAAAAGGACATCGCTGAATTCATTTAGGTAATGTTACAGTCAAAAGAACATATACTCCGGATAGCTCAAACATAATGGAACGTAAATGATTGAATTCAATAACATCGCTAGTTGAGATTGATACGACATATCTTTTATATCCAGTTTAATGGGTAATTATCCACAAACTGAGCAGCGCAACAATGATATCTTCGAAATTTACATAAATGATAAAATTCAAGACAATAAAAATAAATGAAAAACCTGTTTTCCTATCAATATGTACATTCACTTTTACACTTTAAGTAAATATATAATTCGATCATTTCAATTTTAAGTTAAGAAAAGGTTGCGTACAGCGCTTTTGCATTGAACTCATTTACAGACAAATAGTTAAATGATAACTATTTACTTGTATAGATTTCATTTCTTAAAATAACGAAATTGTTTCTTTATAACAGCATGTGATACTTTCTATTGTAGAGTCAAATATTTATTGGCGTTGATGTCCAATATTATCACGAACATTCTTGATGGAGCCCAAGGAAATCGAATATCCCATTGCGTTCAACCCATTTTGAATACTCCTATATTTGTGTTTAGTCTTCAAAAGTCCAACAACTACCATTTCCACTTTATCACTAATTTTTCGACGCACCAGGCTATAAATGACGAATATCAATGTTGAAAACATCAAGATTATGATTGTACATGAAAAAGTAAAAGCAATTTGCACGGGTTTTTCATGCGGTACTGTCTAAACGTGTATACAGAATTTGGGCGCCACTCGTACTATCAGAATGTGGTGGATTTTGAACGGCTTCAAGTAGATCCGCAACCTGTCTTTTAAGAACGTTAACTTTCTCCCTGAAAGAAAAATGGACACTTATTGCTGAGATATTTACAATGAATAACGAATGCACTGACACGTGCAATTTCGTATAGACCAAAAAACGTATATAGATGTGATGTTCATGGGATAAGAATGCAATTTAAAAAAAGGAACTTCTCACTCAGCTTCATAAGTGCTGGTATAATGCTCTGAGTATTGCTACATGTAACGACCATGTGTTTCACACAACAGCATGTTTATAAGCAATTATGAATAATTCACAATGAAGACCAACAAAACCTATTTATATAATAAATGACTGATAACTGACACAATACATTTCAAAGGTTTAATTTTTCCTTAAAATACAACAAAATATTTACCTGAATATAGAACGCGAAATAAATAATTGATTTGTTTGCATATCTCAATTCCAACAGAATTTAGTAAGACAAAATCGTTCTTATGAAGTCTTTCGATGGTCTTTATCAATTGTTTAATAGATTTGTTTTCCTTTGTGAACTGATTAAGTTGTGTTTTATCATACTTATAAAGTTAAAGTATAGAACTACGTTACAGTTATTGCGTGAATCATTTGGCCGTTATATTACATTATATTGTTACATTTACATTATTTAAAGTCCACGCTATTGAAAAACAATATTGGAACATTGTCGTCTGTTTTTGTTAACAAACAATTTTTATTTCGCTTAACACTTTTTCTAAATGGAAATATATATCTTTCACCGTTTTATTGGTTCACACGGATTGAACTTAAGTCCATATACATAAAAGGCTATCGGGTATATATATGCTTAATCCGATTAACTATCAAGCACGTAACACCACTTTTTTTATCCATTCGATTTTATTTCTGTTATGCTATTTAAGTCGGTAAGATGTCAATCTGAAACGATTTTTACATAATGAAACTGCTCTTTGTGTAAGCGGACAGGGTCTTTAAATAAATCTCCAGTGTTGTTTTTGCCCTTCAATATTCAGTAAAATAATTCATATTATTACCTCCTTTCTTCAGTTGTTTTTGACAGGCTTTGGAGTTTTCTGATGCCTTCATTCATTTGAGAATCCTTATGTTCCAAGTCGGTGCATGCCAACTCCAGCTTCGCATTTAATTCGTCACGTAGATCTCTAAATTCTCTTTTTAAAAAAGGTACGCTGTTTTAATTATGTTTTGATTGTTGTCATAATTAAGACATTAGTAGAGCATCAATTTTATACAAATATACACAAACAAATTGTGTGAAATGCACGAAAATAACGTTTCGCGCCTTTACAAAGTAAAAACATCACTCTTATATATGTTTTTGGTTTTTGAAGCAACTAACTGTCCGTGACACGCAGTGCATATGTACCATGATGTATCAAACATTAACCCAATATATCTTCTTGTACTTACACATACTATAAACAAAATATATATACAGTTTCATGTTAATACGAAGCAAACTGTAAGACAAGTTCGCAACACAAAATACACATGTACAATTATGTACATGTCCAAATTTTGCCTTAGCTAAAGGAAATAATTCTCTGCAAAGAATTTTGTGATATATGGTACATTTGTTGCACTTTTATTTAGTAATGAAAATATAAAGTAGCATGTTGACCAAAAGAAAACCAAGAGGAAAGTTCTCGACACTGTGACAGTGACACAAAACTTTATCTGTACTTAATTATATATTGCATTACGTTCATGTAACACATTAATTCATGCATTCCACCAGACAAGAGTTGAAAAAGGTTCGAGTCAGTCCAGTCCACTAATTGTTATATCATGTCAATCGGTAATTATTGCATAATATGTCTTGAAAATTAAAGCACTACGTGTAAAGTTAATTGAAATGTATGCATTTAATGTATTTACCGGCGGATGTTCGTACTTTAGTGGCTAATATTTATTTTACAAATGCAGCATAACAATCACGTTCATTTTTCTGAAATAGGTGCAACGTCACAGACCAATAGAACGAACGACCAATCGACCGACCGACATAGTGATTTCAGAATACCTCCACAAACTTCGTTTGTTTAGATATAAATAATAGGTCGTACTTAGAAATTCGTTTAACTGTAGAATCGCAAAAGTCTGTTATAACTATCTCAACAGTCTCGCCAGCATTCTTTATAAAATCCTGTTTTATAATATTCTGCTCATCCCAACTAAGTTTTTGATAACCAGCTGTTGCAACGACGCCTATGCTGCCGGTCAACTGAAATATATATAGTCACTAACGAAGATTGCATTAAACAAAATTAGTTTTCGTAATGTTCGCGAACAATTTAACACAATGCGGGCAAAAACATTAATTGCATATTTTAGAGAAAAGCTAGCATCTTATGATAAAATTGGCAAAACATCAAATATAACGGACTTAAATCTCATACCAATGACATTGCTACTCCGCCCGCAAGGCCTACCTGAAAAATAGGGAATATTCTAGATATGAAACTAATATACATAAGATGCAGCACGTGTATCCAAGCGAATGCGAACATTTACACACAAAATATATTGTTTTGAATATACATACGAATGGTGTAGCCAGAACAGCAACAGGGGCAAACACGACAAGAAACGCCATTCCGCAGGTTTTTTTGTTCAGTTTGAACGAAAAATCTGTTTTAAAGTTGCCGAATCGTCGATTCACATCCACGTCGTTTTGTGATAATGTTGTGCCAGATTTTTTATCCTTGAGTTTTCGTAGAACTCTTTTAGCTTTTCCTGAAAACGCCCAAATATCTATTTAATGTTTAATCTAAGTAAATTTCATTTAAAAAGAGTCTTATCTATATCTTAAACTTATCTATAAAATCAAGAATACATACTAAATAAAATATCATTTTAACCTTATTCTGGTTAAAGGGGCCTTTTCACAGATTTTAGCATGCATGGAAGTTTGTCATTAAATTCTTTATATTGAAAAATGTAAACCTTGGTTATAAAAGGCTCCAGTAAAAAAAAAACAAGAATAACATTTCTGTATTCTGGATTCCTGTAGTTAAAGTCTACCGTTAAGACCACTCGGCCGTCCGTGTTCATACAATAACGAATGCATTTAATACTTTATATAAGCAATCCTCATAGTTTCACAAAATAAAACGACAACAACAGAACTCTCATAATTATTCAATCAGTTCGAGTTTCAACGCTTTATAATTTTCAGGTTTTTAAATCGTCAACAAATTAATATAATTGATATTCTAGAGCATGGTAAATGCTCAGTATTATTGTTTCCTCACCCATATCATAACTAAAACGAAAATGTGCGAATCTGATACAACTTGTTTTAATTTTGTCAATTTACCAAAACGTTAAAAGGCCCCTTTTAGCTGAAGGTTCACGTCAGATTGTATTTTAATAAATCGTCATTTTTTGAAGTACACCACTCACTGATCGTTGTAAATGCCTCACTCAGCAACTTTGACAAAATAAACATTTGCGCCTTTATTTTCAAATTGACGTATTTCGACCCGAATTTCATAAGAACTCGCAATGAAATCAGTAGAATAAAAAAGATACACTGATGATGTTTCTTGAGTTACATGAGTACTTGCGTGCACGTCATGTTCTGTGTTTTAAACTAGAAAAGTGCATTAAACATCATTTTCTTACATTAAAATTGATTCCAATTTTAAATGAATGGAATGCTTCTTGGTGGAATGGGCCTCAAAAGTCCAATTCAACCCATTTTTTTTTATAACTCATCAGCGTCAATATTTACAATAAAAATACAAGTCTTGACCACAACCTCACTTTATGTAACACATCTGCAAAGTGGTTTAGAATCTCCATCAATGGTGGACAGTCTTGTTTACCCACTCGTATTTTATACGGGCATAAATAAGCTTAAAACTAGGATTGCGCTTCAAAAAGCAATTAATAATGCGTCATAAATTAGAAGCAAATTCCTTTGCAGTCATCATATTATAAAAGCAACGGTCAAATATGCATTTCTATTATGTGAGTTAGCATTTTATAGATAACGTCGCGTTTTACAATTGCACTCATAACCACATGAGCGCCACCAAAATGTATTGCACTTCTTATATGTGAATAATACTTGATATGATCATAGCACTCGTCTCATTTATTTGCTTGAACAAAGGTTTCTTCATGCTTTTTTTATTCAGTATAATACATACAATGTATACATGTATATGATCATAAAACAGAGTGATACTATGTAGCAGCAATAATTTTCAGACATGTTATACAAAATATGCTAATATATATAGTTTTTTGACTTTGTGATTTCCTTTAGATAAAAAAGGAGAAGAATAGAAGAGAAAAGAAGACAGGAAAAAACAACAGAATAGTTGTGAATAAGGATTAGTTGCATAAAGAAGGTAGAGAGCATACTGGACTTGTTTATGAAAGTTCAATGTTTTTCCATTTTTGTTCAAATATATGAAGTGTATCATTGTTGAGGGCTATTTCTTTTTCAATTTGGATCTTCAGTTTTAAATAATTGATAAAACAGTTCATTGTAGGTATTTGTTGTTTATATTTCATACTGAATATAAAATATTTCATTAATACAATTATGTAGTTCACAGCGTTATTAACCTCTTGTATTTTGAAAGTATTTACCCCTAAACTGATGCCTAAGAGAGATAGTTTAACATTTAATTGTTGTTTTCTATAGAAAGGTTGTTGACTGATTCCAAAGATATTAAATATGTTAACACTCCCAGAAAAAGTGTTCTATTGTTTCAATATGTTCACTTCACATATCACATAGATTTGTGTTGGATAGGTTGCACTTAAAAATATATTTATTTGTAGCTATGATTCTCTGGATGTATTTATATTGAAAATTTCTCAATGTGCTATCTGTAGTTGATCTATATGGCATGACATATATTTGTTTCCAATTAAATTATGTTTCTCCAAGAAGGTTTTGCCATTTAGTTTTAGATTTCGGCAGAGTTTTTAATTTGAATTGTGTAAAATATTTTGTTCGTTTTGTTTTGTTTTGCAATAATGTTTTCTACGAATGTTTTTTGAATACATGGTGTGTTATTTATATTGATAACAGCTTTAATATGTATGGGTATACTTTTGATCAACGTTATCAAAAGTATAGAAGTCGTTTATTCTGTAGTCGTATAATTGATCTACATATTTTATGTTTCGTTCGAACCAATGTTTATAGAAAAACGTTAAATTGTTAGAAGTTATGTCTTTATTGTTCCATAGAATGTTTGACTGTTTATTTTGGTTTCTTAATTATGAGTAACTTTACAACATGCCGATAGAACATTCGATAGAAATATGTTTTTGGTTGCAATTTCATCTAAGATATTATTGTCGATATTATATTCAAAAAGTAAGGAGTCACCATATGTTTTAAGAATGTTCTGGTAGAATAATTTCCATTTACTCGTATTGGTATTATCCAAATATCTTTTAACCCCACTATTTGATTGCATTCAGGAATGAATCTATATCTGTAAGTCTGATACCTTCATTTTCTACTGATTGAATTAATTGAGTTCGCTTAATCTTATCTGGTTTACCGTCCCATATAAAATTAAATATTTCTGATTTTATATATTCAATAATGTCGTTTGGTGGGTTTGGGAGAACTGTTAGTGTATAAATTGATTTAGGCAGTGCAAACGTTTTCAATACGGTGTTTTTTCCGATTAGTGTAAGTTAACGATGTTGCCATGATTTTAATTTTTTTTTATTTTTTTGTAATAAAGGTAATATGTTTTTTAGAACTGTTTCATTTTCATTGTTTGTAAAGGTTATTCCTAACGTTGTTGCTTCATCGGATGTCCAGTTGAATTTCATTTCTTTTTTAAGACGAACATTACTTTGTTTAAATTTACCTACTCGTAGCACAGTGCAATTACTTTTGTTTAGTTTAAGGCCAGATGTCATTCCATAAAGGGTTAGCGATTCTATAAGATTATTGAATGAGTCCCTACTGTCATTTAAGAAATAAGTTGCATCGTCGGCAAATAGGGACTGTTTAATTTCTTCATCAGGTTCTAGCGATATTCCCTTTATATGTTTATTTGATTGGATATAGTGTGATAGATACTCGATGCATATTATAAATAGCGAGGATGAAAGTGGACATCCTTGTCTTACCCGTCGTTCGATGTTAAAACTGTTAGAGAAAAAGCCTTTGTTTATTATTATACTGTTTATATCGGTATAAAAAAGTTTGACCCATTTAATTAGACTTTCACCGAAGTTCATATTTTCTAACCAAGAGAACATAAACGAATGGTCTAGTGAATCGAAAGCTTTTTCGAAGTCTGCGAAGAAAATGAGGCCAGAATTGTTTGGTTGGTTAAAATAATTTATGCATTCTTGTATCAAACCTACGTTTTCACCAATGTAACGTCCTTTAATGAAACCAGATTGAGATCTTGAAATGACTGATGGTAATATTTTTTTAATTCTGTTTAATATACTTTTAGTTGCGATTTTATAATCGTTGTTCAGTAAACTAATCGGGCGCCAGTTTGATAACGATTCTAAGTTTTTTCCAGGTTTTGGAATGAGTGAAATTTTTCTTGTTTTTGTAGCGTAGTTAAGTTTTCGTTGTTAAATGAATAGTTTAGTAAATTAATTAAATATGTTTTTATATCATTCCAAAATATTTTATAAAATTCGATTGTGATGCCATCAGATCCTGGACTTTTGTTATTTTGCATTTCTTTTAGTGCTAACCCACATTCATATTCATTTAGTAATCCGTCGCAAAGTAGTTTTTCCTCTTGATTTAAAGCATGATGTGTATTTTTTAAAAGGGTGTTATTTTCAACATGTTTTCGTTTATAGAGGATTCGAAAAATAAACGTTGTTCTTCTAATATTTGAGTTCTGTTTGTTATATCTTCGCCATTTACCACTAATTTGTGTACAGTTTTTTGTTCACTTCTACGTTTTTCTATGTTTGTAAAGTATTTTGTATTTTTTTCATTGTGTTCAACTTGCTGTGCACGTGCTCTTAATAGTAACCCATTATGATGTGTATGATAAATTCCTTCTAATACTTGTTTTTTTGATGTTATTTCATTTTCAATGTCTTTGGTATCGTTTGTGTGTGGTTCATGTAATTGTTTTTCAAGTGTTTCAATAATTTTGATAGTATCAGTTTCAAGTTTGTGTTTTTCTTTTTGTTTAAATGACGTGTATCGAATTGTTGTGTTTCGCATATTTCCTTTTATTACTTCCAATAATATGTTTGGGTTCGCATCTTTATTATTTTGAACTGTGTTGAATATTTCTTGTCTTATTTGTGTTTGATATTGTGTATCTAATAAGATGCTGTTATCAATTTTAAAGTATCCTGGGCGTCGTTCAGGTTGTATATTGTGTAGTTTAAGTTCAACTAGAGAGTGGTCAGTCATAAAGCCTGGTTTTATGCTACCTGTGTCAATAACGTTGCAAAGTGACTCAGATATTTAAAAAAAGTCGAATTTACAGAATATTGTTGGTTTCGTGTTTGAGTGCCAGGTAAATTTGCTTTCGTTTGGATACACTGTACGCCAGATGTCTATCATATTGTAGTTTTCAATTATGTTGTTTAAAATGTTTCTATTTTTAGGATGAGAATAAAGGTTTCCCTTCTTTTTATCTATTAATGGGTTAAATACAGTATTGGAATCACCACCGACTTTAATGTTCTATCTTGGTTATTAATTATAAAGGATTGTAATGTTTCGTAAAAAGTGGAATCATCAGTGTTAGGACCGTAAACGTTGATTAATGTTAATTGTGTTTCGTGTATTTCGATATCTATACTTGCTTGTCTGCCAGTTAATATTTCGTGAAAGTTATCGAATGTGATCCCTATATTATTTTTTATCAGAAAGGCAATGCCTTGTTTATTAATACGCTGTCCACTGAGATAGATGTCTCCGTCCCATTCATCTTTTAAGGTTTGTGCTAAAGTATGTGTCAAGTGACTTTCTTGTAATAGGCATATACGTTTTTTTTCGTACAACCATTTGAAGATTTTTATGCGTTTTTCTTTATTGTTTAGCCCTTTTACATTTAGAGTGCATAATTTAATCATTTGAAGAGGTAAAGGGTGATGTAATGATAATTGTGTGTGCTTGTCCAGTAAGTTTCTGTTTTGAAACATGTCCATTTGGTTTCTCTTATAGAACATAAGATGTCCATACATACAAACAAAAATAAAAAGCAAAAAATTAGGGATACAAGAAGATGAATATTTCATAGACATGGAGAAGTAAAAAGAGATAATCACAAAAGTAAGAGAAAGAAAACACGATAAAACAAATTGTCCCCAATAGAGACATAGACAAAAAAGAACAATTAGTACAATTTGATGTCCAAACGGATCAGGTTGATCTACGTATCTGATGCGTTAGAACAGCAAAAAAGGTAAGCAAGACGACACACCTAACATTTATAGACAACTTTTTTTACCTGCAATGTTTTCTTTTGACATGGTGACGATGTGTTCAATGTTTTTTTCACATAAACTTTGTGCCAATTGAAATATCCTATTTTTCAGACGCTCGTGTAGTCTCTGTAACAAATATAATAACTTCACAATTAAAATGAGGCAAGTTAATAAAAGAGCGTTGATTAAAATTATATCAATATTTTAGAGTAACATTTAAATATATATAAAAAAAACGTTTTCTCTGAAAACATCAGCTATCTTTTCACAAAAAATTAAGCAAGTATTTATATGAAAAATATATCTGCGCCGCTATAATTTCAATTTATTAAAGCCACACACCTCGCCTCTGAATTTGAAATGAAATACATGTTAATCAATACATATAGATGCTATTTGAAAGTGTGCACAATTGTCATTAAATCTATAGCCTAGTTAGCAAGTAAAAATATTTATTTTTTTCAAATGGTTCTGCTTTTAAAACCGAAAGTAGGATTTCTAAACGTATACGTCCATTCATTTCGACAAACGCAATTATTTTTAAGTTTCAAAGCGCAAAAAGACAGATTTCTACCTTGTAACCATCAGATATATTCTAATTGGCATAGATAAAATTAAATATATAGCCTAGTTAGCAAGTAATTTATTATTTTTCAAACGGTACCGCTTTTAACACCAAAAGTTGGATTTCTAGACGTATGCATCCATTCGACAAACTTGAGTATTTTTAAAGTGCGAAAAAGACGGATTACTACCTTGTAACCACCATATATATTATAATTTGCATAGATACAATATGTTTCTTAATATTTAAATTAACTATGCCAAATAAGGTTTGTGGCTTTAATTAAAAAGTCCTTTTTAAATTCTTTATATTCAAACAAGCAAAAACGGGAATAGCTAGCAATTCAAGCAAAATACTACAGCGGTTCAATTAATAAAGGAAATAGAAACAACACGAATGAATATTCCAAAAAATAAATTAAATACGCTCAAAATTATCGCGACACCGTGATAATTTTGATAAAGTTAAAGATTTGAACTTAAAAACAAGGCTTTGACATTTTTAAGCGCTGTTGAGAATCTCTACCAATATAAAATGTGATACGCCTTTTTGCCATCTTCATTATTGAAATGTTGTATAATAAAATGCAACATGCATTAAGCACACCAAAAAATTGATTGTGATTTTTTTCAGCAAACACCTTTCGTTCAAGAAATTTCTAATTTTATTTTAATAACAGTCACCTGACATAAGACATTTTCTCACTTGCAAAAATCAAATATCACGCATACTCCTCCCATCATGATATAATATTTATAAGTGTGATGATACCTGATTTTAATGAATAGGTTTCGATCATATACCGCTGTCAAAACTGCAATATTTTAGCTGCATATATATACAAGAAATATCGGATTATGATGTTCTGCAATTTTACTTTAAGCTTTCAGCACAAATGGCACTTATTCAAAAAATCGTTAATTTAAACACGCATTATTGCATAAACTCTATCTATAATGCCCTCTGGCGGGGTGCAGAAACTTCGTAAAAGGAGGGCTTGAACGGGAGAAATCGTGTATTAACAATGCGATTCACGTGCCGTTCAAGCCCTGATATGTGTTTTTCATATCCATAATCTGGTCCACGCGCAGTTACTTCCCTTCTCCAGCCTTCGACGACTTTCCAAGCATAAATGAGGAACTGAATAAGCACCAGTTTCCTCATGCATGCAGGGATAATTACTATTTCAATCAACCTCTCAAGTTATACCATCTGCACTCTCTTGACAACAGCTTTATTTTATTGGCAACGTCAATGAAGTTAAGGTTATTTACTCAACACTTTCAAAAGACTATGCTGTAAATGTAAGTTTTTATGTACATGTACCTTCAACGTTACTGCTGTATATTCCAAAATAATTCCTAATTTCTTACTTTGAGCGGCCGCATTTCAACTTTACATTAATCCACTGTTTAAACACATTTCAAATCGAAAACCGCCTATCCGAAGGAAAAGCCTCGTCATTTCGGATGATGACCGAGTGAGGCATATGAAAAACACAACCTTGAACTGTATTGAAATAATCGAATTATTTTGTCAATGTCGAATGAACAAAACATATTGTTTTCAATGTTATTTAAACTTATTTTGGTATGTGTGAATTGTTTATGCAATAATACAAAAAATACACATTTTCTCGGACATGATCATCTGCGGGCGCTCTCAAAATCCGTTCGGGCAGGAACGGATTTTTCGAGCACCCGCAGATAATCATGCCCTCGAAAACGTGTATTATTCCTATATTCACTTGACATATTGTTTTTTTCGGATATGGTTTCTTGATCTATTTAGAGGTTCAAGTGTACAATCTTTTGGGTTTCTCATGTGAAGTTGAGGAAAAAGGTAAATTCTCGGGCGAATCGTTTTAAGAAGAATCACCGTTTTGATTATTCTATCTCATTTGAATATTTAATAAATAGCTAAACCTTTATATAATTGATCGAATAATACGGTTTGCGCAAAATGTTCGCGAATATAAGGCTTTTTTGTAAAAAGAGCAATCGTATAACTCAAACCTGTTTGTAATCATCAGGTGAACCATGGAAAGGCGTTTCAGTTCGACTCGGAGTTTCGATGTCTTTCTTTGGATCAACGTTTTCAGCAAGTGTCGTCAAATATTTTGGTATCTAGTTAAAGTAGGTTACTTCGTATAAATGTCTGATCAGTTCTCATGACATGATAGAAAATATGATTATGTAACATCGTGTTCTGATCTCTGTTTTAAAAGTTTAATCAACCATGGTACTGTTAACTACCTTACAACAAACTAACTCATTTTTCATTCACATACTTGTTTAAACAAAAAGTATAAGCCAAATCATAAATAACCAAACTCAACAACGAAATGAATATTTATAGCAAACGAATAGGCGAGACACATAAACATATACGCGCATAATGGCGTGGAAAAGAACATTAATTTCTTAAATGTCACATCAGTATCACTCAGGTTTGCATACGTCTGTTCAAGCATCACACCTGTCTTTTTCATTTCATACAGGGCCATACACAATGTGCGGCTGCATCAGAACTATCCATTAAATACCATACACGATCAACATATAGTGTTATACATGGTAGTAACAATTTATGTTGGTTGTATACAAGCCTGTTCTGTATGATGAAGGGTCGTAATTAGTATGATAAATACATTATTACCCGTTAGATGTTCATTATTGCGGTGATAAACAATTACGTTCCGAAGCGCATGAAAGTATTAGGTTAATGATAATTTGATATCATCGTAACGAAACACTTTGTATTACCCAACAAACAACACAACATCCGTTAATTAGTTCGAGTATAAAACAATTTTACAAATAAAAGTGATATGCATAGTATTAAAACTGTAAAATCTACGCTTCTCCCTTTGCCCGCACATTCCAAATTTATAGTATAACACACGATTGCTATAATTGTGGTTGCATGTACTTCGTAATGCAGGAATAACGTGTTCTTCAAAACTTTGCTTGATCGTGTTGCCTTTGCCTTTATTTTGTGTGATTGTGTAAGGCTGCTGTTTAATGAAAGAACCGTTTGATACCATATTTATAAGAATCATTGGCATATAGGTTTTATAGCGGGGATGAACAAACAGGCACGAACATTCCACCTTCGAAATTGCGAGCTTGTCCTAGCGTTGGCAGAGCCTTCAACACGTTGACTATGAATGTAAATTTTGAGCCAATTTTTATGAAAACCCTTTAACTGTGTTTGATATATAGACTAGAAAAACAATTAGGGACCGGTTATTTTACTTTAGAGTGTGATATATGCCCTAGGCCGGCATGTTTGTAAAGATCTTTTAACAGGTTTAGGTTTATTCAATATATATTCTTATTTTCACTAAATTTAGACTTGCGAGGCATTTTTAAGATACGTGATCTTACAAAGTTTCATCGATTGTCATAGCCGTTACGCCGAACTGAATCAGACAAAAAATATGCACTTAACTATGTAGAATTGTTCTTAACGGAAATATTTATTGACGAGGAACATCGTGATTTAGTGCGACTCTCTTGGTTAGGAATCTTCCTATTTTGTTTCCTTTAATATGGATATGTAGTTACGTAGGAAATAATTGTGCACCTTGCATTCGTTTAAAGAAGTCATTGACTCTATGGAAAGCAAACTGTTTAAGTACACAACCTATTCTGGTAATAAAACTTTCCACTTTCCAACGTTTGCCGTTTTTTAAAACGATCCGATCCCGCGGACATTTCAGAGATCGTCTAAAAATGGTTTATCAAAGGCGTATTAATAGTATTGCGCTTTTGATTTGAACGTGTAGTGAAAGAGGACTAACACATGAATATTTATTTCATACTAGCATGTACTTTTGTGAATAAACGGATGAAAATATATGCACTAGATTAAAAAGAAATTCAGTGTTGCATAAGTTCGACATGTTCATATTCCCACTACGATTAATTTTTTTCTTAAATGATTTACGTATGTAATCGGTTTGATATTTCTGTATTATTTCAGTAATGGGTTTGTAACGTTAATAACCTTAATAACGTGTGTCGTCATTTCCTATAGTGAACATTATATTCCTTGAATCTTGATTCTAAAATAAGGGGTCATATGCTACCTTTGGCGTTCATTTGATATGAGCCCGTATACAGCGTATATGAGGCTTTAAAAAGTGTGCAGATTAAATAACACACTTTTATTTCTAATTTATATAATATAAATTAGTCATAATTTTATTAAATGTAAACTGCACATACGCTCAATCAACAAACACGTAATATATTTAACGTGTATGATGCAAGTCTAATAACGATACATTGTATTTCATGCTGATATTAACCGTTTAAATATTTATAAACATCGCTTTATTAACAGGCAAGACTTTAAAATGCTTAACATTCAATTGTATAGGGCAGTACAACCGACATGCTCCATTAACGGTACTGTCTTGTTATAAACTACATGTAGATTTAAGGGACATAAAAAACCTCAAATGCATGTGTTTTTGCGATCATGAAAATCATTAATTTATGGAACAGTGTGCAAGTGTATTTCATTCCATAAACAAATATCATACAGCGGCGTCTAATTAGACACATATATTGATATAACCACCAAATATAAAGAATGTATTTCGGATACATATTTCCACATAAGATTCGGCAAAAAGTGGAGATGTTTGCTTATTTCGATTTTATTCCGGCTAGAAACAATCCAAAACAGAATTGTGCAATAGCTTTTAGACTTGACAATTTAGATTTTGATATATTTGCTACATAAGTGCTTATCCTCTCAAAATAATACAGCTTCTCAATCAGTCTCAATGACTTCAGGCAAATTATTAGTTCTAAATACTCAGACTTTAGCAATTAATACTAGTTCTCATATCCCCAAAGTATCAAAACTTATAACCATATTATTGAAGCTCAACGTACGGGATCTCTGCACAACTCATCTTCTGGAGCTTTTTCAGAAGGCCTTATGAAAATCTGGACAGGGGCTTCTGAGACTATTTTCGGCTTTGGAAACCGTAAAGATGGGTGGGCTGAAAAACCGAATGAGGGGCAACATGGCGAATATTTTCCCCCCGGAGGTTTTAATGGGATCATACCAAGGTACATACCGTTGAACGCAGAAACTCAATTTCTGTCTCCGTGCTTTCATCCAAAGCCGACATAGCTGAACGCACATTTCTCAACTGATCATTGTTTGTGTCCTGTGCTATTATAGTCAATTCCCTTTAAAATAATCATACAATATAAATATGTATATAACAATTGTAATAAATAATACTAAGCAAAGGCGCGGGTATATTTACAAGCACCATATGTGCATATCTTACAAAAATGACGGTGATGGCTGCGGTGAAAAGATGAAATCTTGCGTACAAATACATCCATGAAAGGAGCTTTCTGGAAAGCTATGCATTTGCATTAAAAGTCTGATAGCAAATACAGAAACTTTCATTCAACTGTTCATTTTATAAATGGTATTTTTCGTCGTTGTTTTGTTATGAAGAAAAACAGATTTTTGTCGTATTTGACCCTTGCCAGTATGGATTGGCATGATGTCCGCTGTAATTGCAATTATCCGAATTACCATTGCTAAACTGTAATAATCTATCAAAAAAGATTCCCCACTGTTCAGCTAATAGACATACGTATTTTTTTGAACATAAATATAATTGATTATTTTTCTGTATTCACTGCGAAACACAATCGTTTAAATATCTATATCTAAATGATAAAATGTATATCAATCTACCTTCCTTGTATAAGCCACTGTAGCGCTTCTTCGTTTCGGTTTGCCAAGTTTGCACACATTTCTTTCCAACTCTGAACATGTCTTTGACATTTTGTTGCAACAGCAGATTTGGACACGAAATCCTTCAAGCATATAATACCACGTTTAAACAATTGTACAACACAGACATAAACGTTTCACAATGATTGGAAAATTTAGCCAATTCTAAAGAGATACACATAAAATTGCTCATTTGTTTTGTTACTGATCGGTTTCTCATGCAAATATACCACGATAGGTTCGTTTTAAGATAGCAACTTTCGTAGTATTTTACAAAAAATTACTGAATCATAAATCATGGTCAGTTGGGAGCTGACACATAACCTTAATTATCAATATGTTACGATTGAATATTAACATACTTCAGATATGCATAGATGAAGTTGAATACCAGCGGAGGGAAGAATAAGATATCGATAGATATACATTCATTAACAGACAAGGAGGCAAACATCATACCATACGTCTTATATAGATCATTCATAATATTTTGCGTGTTGCAATTCTCATGCTAGTGTTAAGATCGGAATCATTATAACTTTCTTTCAATTAGCAATATTATAAGTTAAGATTGAACAAAAAGGCGTAAATGCCCGTTTGCTTATTAGCAATCGTAGCACATGATCAATACTGTCATACATTTGTGAAACTGGGATGTTGATAAGTAATTTTCTGATGTATTTTGTACATTAATGAACATCAATGAACTATTGTCTCGTAATCATTATTATTACAACTACGGTTAATAATAGTTATAATTTCAATTGATTGCAATATGTCGAATAACGTTATTTGTCTGCTTCGGGTAAGCAGTAAATACATATATATGCTTTCTTATTTAACATGATCACGAAGTGCTTTAAATAAGATAACTAGTTAATACCAACGTGATCGTATTAACTGTATATACAGTTTATATGGTCATACGTGTTCGTAAATATGAGACAACTTTATCACAATTATTTGTAAAATCAGTGTTTTGAAATCAGTATACATTTTAACGACTAGCAGTACTAGTTTAAGTGTTTAGTGGCAAAATGCCTTTTCCGGTAAGATAATACAGAAATAACGAGCAAAAGTGTCCTTTAAAGGTTCACTTTTAATACTTCACAAGGCATCAAATATAACATATATTCAATACAATTGTGATGCATTGTGTATTTCGAAAAATCACACAAGTTGTTAGTTATATAAAAAAAAAAATCCAAAGAACGCGAGCACACCAAATTATTATTCTTTTTTATACAAATGGCAAGTATAATCATCATCATAATTCTTGAAAACAAAGACATAAAAAGAAGATAACACTTACAAACGGTTTTGCATCCATATTAAGTCATAGAAAAACAACGTTTATCAATGTAATGTAATTTTCATCAAAAATAATTATTTATAAGCAAATCCGTTGGTTTAAACACTATTTATTTAGTTCATTGAAGGTACATATAAGCAAAACAATACAAACATACATATTATTTTCGAACAATATACTAGGCAGGTAGAATTGCAGTATCGCTTGACATAAAGGCTGTAAAATACAATTAGACAGAATTGAGAATGCAGCTCGAGGCGTATACTATGTCTCTCTTCTATCAGTTAGAAGCGCTGCTGTAATGATGTAAACAACCAAACGTATAACAACTATTTAAAGACATGTCAAAATTACGAACAATATAGTACAGTGATAAGCAGTTGTATACTGTTAAGAAACAAAAAAATATTATAAGTGATAATACAAATAGTATAACAGAGTAATGTTGATAACATAAGAGCTAATAAGTTGAGAACGAAAGGGGAAGAAGTGAAGAAGAGTAGAGTTTCAGAATTAGAGAAGTTGCGGTAAGAAAAAAAGCCGTTGCGGGACGGGGCATCGTTAGCAGAATATGGTTTGTTCCTGAGATAGAGTTGGGTTAGAATCTATGACTATCTCGGATGAAAAACTGAACATGTTTGAATATTAATGAGTTTACTTTATATGATCCGTCTTTAACCCCGAAAAGAAGAAGTTGCAAGGTTATGGGTTGGAAACTGGACAGATTGTTCAAAAGGATAACTCTTTTTCTGTATAAATAGAGCAATTGAAGAAAAAGTGATATGTATCTTCAATCGCACCACATTGACAATATGGACTTTGTACAATGTTTTTCGCGTACAAGTGTTTATTTAGACTGCTACAATGCATTTATAAGCGCGCATGTAGGACATTAGACTCCGCTCCCCATAGTAGTAATTCTGGGGAATTCTTTTTTATCTTTACTAAGATTTGCTTTGAAAGCAGAGAGAGATGGAGCCGTTCTTACCGATTCATGTGGATTGTTCCATAAGTTTATAGTTGATGGTAGGAACGATCGTGTTAAACGTTGTGATTTGCATTGAATGCTGCGAATATTGTTAGAATTACGAAGAGGATCAGCCGATCTTTCACCCACGCTAGAGAGGATATGTGTGCACAAATATGGGGGTGATAGTGAATTATACATTTTATAGAAGTGGGTAAGTTTATGTTTTGTTCTATTTTTTTAATGGTTCGAGAGCAGTTATTTAGGTTTTGCAAAAATGCCAAACGTGTTCCCCCGCTGATTATCCTTGCTGCTTCTTGTTGAATCTTTTCAAGTTCTATTTCATCTTTTATAGTAATGTTATCCCATACTATATCAGTGTATTCAAGAATTGGTCTTATAAATGTTGTGTATATCGATAGAAGGGACTTTCTATTGAGCGTAAACTTAAACGTTCGCATTAGATTGATTCTGTGCCATGCTTTCTTCTTGATTGATTCATTATGGTCATGCCAGGAACATGTATCAGAAAAATGTAAGCCTAGATGATTGTAAGACGAAACCTCAGTGAGTTTGCAGTCGTTGAGAAAAAGAGGGGGATGGATTGGGCGGTTGATTTTTCTAGATATAACTAAGGATTCGGTTTTGGATGGATTGAAGGTAACCAACCACTTATCAGCCCAGGAATGAATTTTTGCAAGATCAGAGTTAAGATGATTAGCCGCATCAACAGGTTTGTCGACGATGATGTATAGCGTGGTGTCGTCTGCAAATAAGCGAATTGGACAGTGGATATCTCGTACAATGCCATTTATATATATAAGAAAAAGGAGGGGCCC
Organism: Dreissena polymorpha; assembly: GCF_020536995.1. Lineage (NCBI taxonomy): Eukaryota > Metazoa > Mollusca > Bivalvia > Myida > Dreissenidae > Dreissena > Dreissena polymorpha. The sequence continues at coordinate 162,363,838 of NC_068355.1, forward strand.
TAATATAGACCCTTGAGGGACACCAGCAATTATGGGTAATGGGTCAGATTGGCAGCCAGAGATTACAACACACTGGATCCCCCCATGTAGGTAGTCTGTTAACCAAGATAGTATATTGCCCGAGATACCACTTAGTCGGAGCTTGTGAATAAGTGTTTCATGCCATACTCTGTCAAAGGCCTTAGAAATGTCGCAAAAGACGGTTCGAACCTCTTTACCTTGTTCAAGGGCTTTACAAAAGGAGTGATATACCGAGACTAATTGGTTGAGAATCTTTTGAAATGAAGCCTGATTGAAATGAGGTTATACATTCAATAGACCTTAAATGGTTAAAAATATATTTGTGGAGAATTCTCTTGAGACATTTACTTTAGACACTGAAAAGAGAGATCGGTCTATAATTTTCAACATCATGTGGTTCAGACTTTTTGTGAAGTGCACAAACATTTGCTTCTTTCCAGCTCCGTGGGACCCTACCATTACTGAAAAGATGAAAAATTGAAAAGATGTAGTGGACCTGCAATCTCAGATGCAATTTGCTTCAGGAATTGACTATTTATTTGGTCTGGACCTGATGCCTTTCCCGTTTTCATAACTTTTATTGAATCTAAGACACCTTGACGGGAAATAATGAGATCTTCAAAGACGGGGCAATCTGGCTCTTGGGACTGTATGTTGTACATATGCGTACTGGGTGTAGTTAACGTAGAAGGAGATTGGAAGAAGGAATTAAGAATATGCGCTTTATCAAGGGGTGACTCATATATGGTACCATTGTAAATTAAGAGAGGCAACTCGTTATGTGTGGCGTTTTTATTTGTGATTTTTTTTCCAGAAGTCGGATGATGCGTGTTGATTTTCACGTATTAGTTTAGCAAGATTATCAAAGTGAACTTTTTTGCTGATCCGACAAGATTATTAACAGAATTACGTTGTTGACGAAAGATGTGCCAGTGTCGGTCTAAATTGGTAGCGTTGGCTTTTTTGTATGCTCGTTTGCGGCGCCGGATTTTCTTGCGAATATTATTAGGTAGCCATGGAGGATCAGCTGTTCTTATTGTAACTATTTTGTGTGGGATTGTAGTTTCGCAGAAACATATAAGTTTACGTGTGAAATTTGAGGTATATATGTCAGTAATGTTATCACAGCAGCTGTTCCAATCAAAGTTCAGCACAAGTTGTCTTAGAATAGTGTAGTCACCATCTTTAATTTACGTTTAAAATTAGACCTAGCTGTTCTATTGAAGTTTATGACGCAGTAGACTGGACAATGAAATCGGAGTTGCTGGTGAAGAAAAGGTTCTCCAACGCTACTTTTTAGCACTTTCAATGAAGATGTTATCATAAAAAGGTCAAGAATGGAATTCGAGGTTTAAGTAAAATGAGTAGGTTCTTTAATAATCTGTGTGAGATTATACTGTAAAAGAAGGGAGCCCATTTTGATCCTGAACTGTGATTTATTCATGTCGAGATTAAAATCACTTGTGAATACAATGTTCTCAATACCGGTGTCAACGGCAAGTGAGATCAAATCGTTTATGCATTCTAGTAGACAATGACAAGAGTTTGGTGGCCTGTAGAAAGAGCCAGATAAGAGACGCCTTCCCTTGATACGTAATTCAACCCATAGACATTCTAGATCGTCAATGTGTAGATCAGGTCGCTCGATGGCAAAGAGGTCATACTTTATGTATACTAGAAATACCTCCATGGGGATCGTTTCTTCTACCCCGTCTGAACGGCGTATGATAAGAAGGGAACAGTAAGTCGACAGTGTCAACTGTTGAGTGAGCCAAGTTTCAGTAAAGACTATAATATCAAAATTGTTAAGATCAGCATACAGAATATCTTTCTTGGTGAGGAAGCTCTGAACGTTGTAATGAACAATTTTTAGATTATATGCAAATGCATCAGTGATTGAAGATGAGAAATATGTACCCACAGATGAGGAGGAAATATCAAAGGAGCGGTCGGGTCCAGGATTTTGATGGACATCGCCTCCTCTAAGAAGGAGAATTGCAAGCCAGCACACTAACTCGAACATATTCATTTGTTGAAGCCCTTTACATTTCATAGTAAGAGAGTGGAACAAACCTATCCTCATCCTATACACTCCTATGTTACTATACATCATGTTATGGCAGAGTGCACGAAATAATCGGATGAGGAAAAGCTGTCGTGCGTCTAGCCCGCAAGAAGTGGAAAATTGAGTGGAGGAAAATTGAGAAGAGAAGAATAACATAAAAAAAAAAAGTTTGGTCATGTTGACGTTTTAAAGAGATGTTAAAACCTCATTTGATAAATTTATATTTTGGGCTGTTTAAATAATACAAAAAGTGAAGCTTATATTCGATGATCGCGTAGTAACATAAAAGTACAATAATCTACGCAACATGGGCTTAGTACTTAGTCAAACCGAAAAAATGGCAAGCTTTTTACAAAGCTTGTGGTATATGCTAATGCGGCGTATTAACGGGATGGTCTTTGTTCAATATTATATATTGACGCGCGCGTTCTTGCAACCAAAATGAATCGCAGAAAAAGAATGTATATATATACTTCATATTGTTGTTACATTCTTTAAGATACAATTGCCGATACATAGAGTATATCTGCTCTCTTTCCAGATTATCCCGTCAAATATTGTTCTAAAAAAAGATACATTTATGTTTCCACAATTGCTTACAAATGTCTCATTGAAACAATGCATACATTAAGCTGCACAATGTGTGTAGGTCCAGATAAAGTTATGAATCAAGTAAATTAAATCATGCATACATAAGTGTTTTTAGAGCACGTGGCACATGCACACATTAAAATGTACTTTTACACATTTCTAAAATGTACAATGAAACAGTAATCTGAAACGGATTAATCATGGGTATACGTTTGTGGCATATCCGTTTATTCGCACTGTCAAAGCGACTGGATGAGAGTCGCCCTTGAAATTACTACCGCGCACATATACAGTTTAAACACTGTTTCCAAAATCCTCGCGATTTTGAATTAAAGTATGGTCTAAGATGACCAGTGCAATTAATTGTTTTAGATTTACCCAGACAATGTCCATTTTGGCTCAATACGACTGCTGAAGATCCTAAGTCGTGTGTATTTGATAGTCATTGTTATAAAACGTAATGATTCCAGGTAATTCTTATATAATTATAAGTTTGAATACTAAGTACATTTGCTGTTATTTATCTGTACTAGCTGAATGGTGAGAAGTCATCAATTAAACACAAAACACACATTCAAATGAAAATTATAGAAATGACTTGTCAATGAAAAATAAAGTTTCAATTGTTATCTTCAGCATTTCCCCTGTTACCTTTAAAACAATCCCATCCCTTATCAACAACATAATTCTTACCATAAGTTGGTTTTTAAACTTCATGAATTCGTTGTTATCACCAACTTCATCATCTACATTTGAACCTGTAACGTAATCGGAAAATACTTCATACTCAATAATATTTGAAAATATATAGTTTATCAAAGATTAACACTTTGCAAAGGTTTAAGTACAATTATAAACCACCGCAAAAATAATATTATGCTACATTACCTTCAAGTGTCTTTTTGGCTGACACAAAAAATACATTGTGTCTGTTTGAACGTTCTTTGCCAAGGCTTTTGAATAATTCTTGGCTTTTATCCTTGTGCTGTTTTTTTATCGACTCTTTATTTTCATCCTTGGTACACTTGTCCCACCGATTGAAAAGTATAAAAATGTTGGGTACAGATATTTCAGTCGAAATACGTTTCAAAAAGTTGATTTCCTGTAATGAAAATAATAAAAACTTTAGTTTATTAAGCGTTAAGAGAGTGTAATCGATTTTGAGTTGAACACTATTTTTTCTCAATCTTTAACGAAGATATGAACGAAACATGTTTTTTTTTAAAGTACGCTCGTTAGATGTGGGATACAAGAAATAACAGTGAAATATGAAGAATAGTGATTTAAAATGTAAAACAACTGATGTTCTCCTAATGAAAGAGGAACAAATAAAGACAAACAGATAACTTTGTATTATATATTATTAATGATTGTTTACAGATTTAAACTTAACAGAGAGAAAATCATAATGTAAAAAGGGTGATTGGGCGATTATGATCTTACCGTCAAACAAATGCTAGCTTCGGCATTGACCACTAAAACGAACACGTCAGAGTCTGCACAGTATTTAGTGATGCCTTTATCCAGGTCAATATCGACGTCAATTCCAGGACTGTCAATATGCGTTGTATCATGATATTTTATAATATGAAGTTATAATATAATATGTTAATACATGCAAGAAATGTACGTATGCGTGTTAACTTAAATGCATCATAAGCAGAAACATAAATCCACTAATTACATGCATTAAAGCGACTGAATGAAGGTTAAAGCCATTGTACACACGGATTAATGCTATCTGAAAACAAGAGCTGTGTTTGTGAAACACAATACCCCCTACTGCGATTCGAAGCCGCACGGCAGCTTTTTTAGAAACAAGGTTATATTTTGAAAGTAAAGGTCACAGTGACCTTGACCTTCGACCTAGTGACCTCAAACCATGTTTGATTGTAGATCTCAATGAGATGCATGCACATGTAAAGTTTAAAGAACATAGACCCAAGAGTTTGAATTTTATGAGCAAGGTTAAAGTTTTGGTACAGACACACAGACCAAAACAATATACCCCCTGACCATTCGATCTGGGGGCATAAAACTAATAATAAATACATGTTAAATTATCGCCTTATGAAATGTGCAGATCATGGAAGTGTGTCAATATTTAAGATTGTAAATAAAATCTAATGTAATAATCGATATTGATTAAAAAATTAACGTGTATGCAATTAATAATACTTATTTAATGAACGTATGAATTATCCAAACAAATGATGAACACATACATTATAGCCATTCTTTAATAAAATGAATTTTACGCAGTGTGGTCATTAATGAAGCCATTATTGAGTTTTGTAAAATTTCGGATAGGACGGATATAGGTTTGATATTCGTTTTTGGCCAAACATATTGTCAATTATTATTCATGAAGTAAACCGTGGGTTCGTAAAGTAATGAACATTTTATTTTAACTTAAAAAACAAAATACATGGTGGCTGAAAGTGGTTGTTGTAACATAGACAAGCTTTTGTGATTATTGATGACGTAATTGATTATGTAAGAGACAGCTGTATTCCCAGCCGACATTTTTTTAGAAATAAGTGGTGGTATTTACTTTGAGTAAGATTTGTCATAGAATGGGGCATTTTTGGAAGACATAAATATACGGGTGAGGTGGGCTTTAGGTAGCCATTATTAATAAGATTGATAATATGTAGTATACAGTATATGGCGTGATTGTTGCATGTATCTTGCATGTATCTAGCTTGCAAAAGTTTGAAAGTATGCGTACTTCCTTCTCTACCTTTTCAGCGTACAAACGTAAAAATAACATGTTAACAATTATACAATCATGAATTGTCATTATACACTGATACATGCCTTCTTCAAGTCGTAACATGGTTTGTTAATTCAGTTTCACATTAATCCTCCCATGTGAATATTAAGGTTCATGGGGGGGATAAAATTAATTAAAAATTCGCTTTGGTTTTTCTTCATTCAATGTGGTACAATATGGTCAAACTTTATATCATTTTAAAGCTAAAGACGGATAGAATAACATAAACACATTTTTAACATTCAATATTTGTGTGCTTTATTCATATTTTGGTTTAAAACCAATACATTTTTACACTAATTTACAAAATCTCAATCTAAAGTTAGGAAGGATATGCACTACCTTAAGTTGAATAAATACAAAGCTATATACATATACAAGGTCAAGTTAGCAACATTTCACAGAAAATTACTGTCATAAAACAACAAATGAGTTTTTATTCAACTGCCTATTTTGGATAAATTTCCTAAACAAAGTTCTAAAAATAACTAAAACGTAACTACTTTTTAAAAATCCAGGTATGGTGGATAGTAAGAGTCACAATTCTTTTTCAAAGGCTTAACAATTTTGTTATTTACCTCTCAACCAAATTGCAAATTTAAACCATCTAAAATTGAAATAGATTGCAGACGACATATAAAATTGTAAAGAAATATAAAGAAATTGGCAAACCGATTGATTTTATATTTCGATTACTTCTACCCATTTTGAAAGCGTGGCCCTCGCTGTGCTCCGTAGAAAAACGTGCAAAACAAATCGGTCGAAACCACGTGCAGTAGTGAGAAAACCGGGTATGTGTATACACATACCTGAGAAAACACAAACATATTTTGACAGTTGGTTCGCAACTAGTAAAACAACTATTAACATTAATCAGCAAGAGATCGCACTCAATAACAGAAATGACCACGTAGAGATATCATCACTTACCCTATTTCAAATATTTTCCAGCTGAAAATTGTCCCCCACAAGTCTTTTTTAGTTTATTTGTATTGTTTTTTCTGGAGCCGAAGTGCATCTCACAGAATATCCATCTAACTTCCGTTGTTTTCACTTTCGTTATTAAAAACTTTGTTTAAAACAATTATTTATCCTTTATGATTGTTAAAGCGATGTGTTATTATATATTATCAATAGAATAGTATACCGTGATGAATTTAACGGAGTTACGTATCGATCTTTCTGTCAGTCTGTAAGCGTACTATTTTATGCGCAATAATATAAGTATGGTGATTCGACAACAATTGTAAACATTGGTGAAATGCTTCTTACATAGTTATTCTTTTGAGTGTTTATGAGGTCTGATCGTGCAGTTTGCAAACATCAACGGAAAGATTACAATCCAATGCATTTGTCATCGTCAACCGTTTGGAATGTCAATTAGGCGATGAGTTAGTTTTTAGCATGTTTCTTTCTATGTTATTAATTTACAAATGGCTGCCCCCATGGTGATGAAATGACATGTGTTCGAGTTTTGATATTTCTAGATATGTAAACTTTTTTTACTATTTAAGCGTAACTTGCCCTCGTCAATGTCGATATTATTCACTAGTTATATAATTTTCCGCCGAAATACGTGAAATAAACATGATTCAGATTTTTGAAAATAATGTATATTTTAGTGTTAAAATCGCTTTGTATTTTGATTGATTTTGTGGATGGTATGATACGTTGATGTACAAAATTGGTAGCAGTTTGAAGGAAAAACATCCTTTAAAGCATATATGTATACATTTTCAATGTGGCACGCTTCCTTTAGTCAAATTTGAGTTCAATGCTTGGGGTCCCACATTTTTCAAAATGAAGCCTCTACATGAACCTTAAGTATGAGGCGGGCACGATGCTTGATTTACTTGGCTTTTGCACAAATACTCAATCAACGGAACAGTAAAGCATAGTTTCGTGTAAATCATTCAAATGGTTTAGCAGATATTGAGCGGACACAACCATGGATGCTAAAAACGTTGACCTGGAGGCAGGGAAATACGCATCACATTCGAGGAGAATTTCATAAAAATCCTTCTTAGGGCATATGAGATACGGAGCAGATACTATAGTCTGGAGTTTTAAACATTGAAGTTGAGAAAAAGTTGCATGAAAATCCGTAAAATGGTATAGGAGATTTGGAACGGACAAAGATTATTGCGGAAACTTGACTGACAGACGGAAAGACGGACAAAGAGCATTTCTATTACCGCCCCCGCCCGCTTTAGGGGATTAATCAAGAAAGAAAGAAGCCAGAAAAGGTTGGCATCTATTATTGCTTCTTAGATATCTTGTCTTTTTAAACTTGTTAACTTTTAAATATTGCCAAAGAAAATATTTATACTTAGTGAAATTGCCAAAATCATTATTTTAAACTCTATATAGAAAAATATATAATTCACCCCATATTCACGTTTCCAGTTTTTGAACCACAGCCGTTCCCAAATATTCTTCCCGTTTAAACCAGTTAATCAATGCTACGGATGAATCATCTTAAAGGTACTTTAAACTTCATACAATGCTTATCAATTAACGGGACCAAGGGAAAATACTTCGATGCGTACCATTCTAAAATGTTAGAATGAATTTACATCTGTTAAATTGTCTAACTAAAGAAACTAGTTTTAAACCAAAAGTGAAAAAAAAATGTATGATAACATTGGCCATATTTATTTAAAACTGTGAAATATAGCATTTGTCTCCGTAATAGTGTCATGGTGTGGCAAAAACTACATTTGCGAAAAAAAGGACTTTTTCCCGAAATTTCGATAGGATTGACCATGTCCGGAATACGTTACACTTACGATCTCCAAAGATTTTAGCATTAACCGATGGGCCGATGCACACACTGTACGTTACAGATCATTTAACGTTTAATGTGCTTTGTTGGTGAACGCATATTTCTGCTAAATGCCTTACTGCAAATAAAGCATCGCGTCTGAAGTGATCATGGTTTGTACCAGGCTTCTATCTAAGTGGGAGCCAGTAGCGCAGAAATAGGGAATTACACTACTTGTTTTGTTTCAAATTATAAAATATGTTAAATAGAATTTGTGTGTTACAATGGTCCAAAGAAGTAACAAATGATTAATTATTTTAGATCATGGTACACGGGTATTGCATATAAACATTCACTGTGTTATAATAATTGACCCAATGTCTTCCATAAGTGAATATTGTTCAAAACCCAAGAGACTCGAATCTTAACCCACCACAAATTAAAGGGCTTTTATTATAATTTAACGTTGTGATGACGGATATATGTTTCATAAAACTCAAATCGACACTTGTCTCAATTGTATTATATATATATATATATATATATAATATATAAGTCCGATGTACGAACATTGTAACTGAAATTTAAATAAGCAAGCGAAACCTGTCAATTATAACGAAGTCGTCCTTGAGAAGTGGGCACTGAGTCTTCGGCCAATATAACTCCAGATGTGCTGCATGTTTAGTACCGGACGGGTGAAGAGCGTTAGCCTTCTCCCTTAGTTTCTGAAATGACATATGTGACTTACGTTCTCCATTAATTATCTTTATCCACGTACAGCTGTAAACATAAGTAATGTAGTTAACACAAACTAACCTCAATATCTTCCCTTCTATCCTGTTCCTTCAAAAATCCTTTCTCCTCATCCGTTCCACGAATTTCGATAAAACATTGTGTTACGTGTCCTCGACCACTTGGCAAAACGTTGCACCCAAGCAAAGCATTAATTACGGCGCTTTTCCCTGTTGAGGTTCTGAAATAATTGACCATGTTAATGACAAAGACGTTTATCACAATGTAGTACAGCTTTGACAGTAGTGATGAATACCTCAGGCGCTAAATATTCATTATGAAGCGAAGCGTAACAATTGAAATGTGTATATCAATTTTGACCAAACAAAATTACTAACAGCTAACTGAACGCAAGTTGGATCATTTTAACCAGTTAATCAATGCTACGGATGAATCATCTTAAAGGTAATTTAAACTTTATACAATGCTTATCAATTAACGGGACCAAGGGAAAATACTTCGATTGGCCAATTTTTTTTTCAAAAGTGGCGTGATCATTGTCTGTTTAAATTTTGCCGGAAAATAATATTTTATCGAAAATAGAAATTGGCATGGTCATTGAAGATAAAGGTCTTTAAAAGGACGTGTTCATAGTAAAATGGCGATTGTCAACGGTATTGACATAGATTCACAAATATCACATCAATTTTATTCAAATGAACAAAATTACACTAGATTGAAAAAGAAAGCTGTTAAAAATGTGTGTTAATAAACATATAATAGTGATTCGAAATAGGTACAACAATAAAGCGTTTGAAACGCTTTTAATCGATATTTTGGGGGAAAAAGTGAAGTACTAATATATAGTTTATAATTTTCTAATAAATAGTAAGCCAGCTTGGCCTGGTGTTAGCATTCAAGCTTTTGCTTCCAAATGTCACGGGTTTGCATCCTTGGGAAGATATATTTTTTATTAAACTATTTTACTTGATGTTGTAATTACTTATTCTTAAGTTATTCATAAAGTACATATACATACTTATATATTGCATATTTTTCACGTTATGTTAGGTTTGCTGACAACGTTTTCCAGTTTCTATGTTAAGACATTTTTGAAAGGTCATTGGGTGCAGTGATGCGGATGGACGGACTGACGCATACGTGGAGGGAGAGCGAAAAACGGGAAAATAGAAATTACTGTAGGAGCGAAAGCCTTAAGTCCCCTTAGGTGAAACCGGTATGTTACTCGTGCCGTTCCGTGACACTGGTTTGGGATATACAACTGTTGCTGACTTAACAACAATACTTGGTAGTTAGTGGCATCTTAAATGTTTCTCTTTTTTCATAGACAAACAGTTAAATTATTAACGCGTCATTGTGATTTTATATAACATTCCTATAACATTCATTATTATTCAAACATAATAAATATTGCTTTAAAAAATTATATAACAATGCATATACAGAAGTATGAACATGATACAAACTTATACATTAATAACAAATGATTGAAACTTATGCGCTCTACTCAATTTAAAACATTCATCAAACTCATTTGAATGGAAGCTTTCAAGAAAAGTAAATAGAACAAAATACTTCAATAAACGGAAGCATCCCACCTCGTTCTTTATGTAAACTTTCAAAACTTGCACATTTTAAATGGTTTTCTGACGTCGCCGTCATCAGACGTTTTGGCCAAGTTGGATGGCATCATTGATATTGCCAGGACGTCAATTACGTTGTCAACTATGTGCTTGAGTTAGGAGTCGATGAGGTTGTGTTTGAAGGAATTAACCTATTTGTGTCATGTTTGGCCAGTATTATATTGCGTTTGTCCTTTAAAAGAACCATAATAGCAATAGCTGAATTGTGTTCTATCAAGTGATATACTGAAGATTAAGTAACCAATAAACGCGCAGGCGAACCCGTATAGTTACATTCGTAACGCCCGGATATACTGAACTTGTAATTGAGTTTTTCAACAAAGTTCAGTAAGTTCAGTGAGTTTAAAAATTAATCGCTCTAAGGAGGCGCCTGTCTGTTTGTGTATTTCTGAGTGATTGATATTTATAGCGCTTTAGGCTATATTATTTGATGAATCCAGTACTCTAACTAAAGCGTAAGAGACTCGAATCTCGTAACTTTTATATTTGAATAATAGCTGTTCCCTCCCACTTTTCCATTTGTGTGTGTCGTGTATGGGTCGGGCGCCTCACCTGCCGGTGTGCTGACCAACCCTCACAGTCACCTGGGTGAGGTGAGCAATAGCTGGTCGCTTAGATGCAGTTTGTGTTCACTTATCGAGGCCTGGTTTTTGGCTGCTTAAAATGTAATATTTGTATTATTGCCTCTGCTGTTATTTTGATAGAGTGGCATCGTATCGAACCAAAAGATCTTGCAGTGAACACAACGTCGACCGTGATCAAGAGATGCAACATGACAACTGTCATTTAGTATTCCACTGATGCGCCGTACAAGCCAATATTGGGTATACTTGAGCAGGATTTTTCAGTAAGAATATCAAATTAACTTGATATCAGTATGAGACCTTTGACACAGGATTATCTGAGAGAATTCAAAATTATTTTTGAAAATCGAAGATAGGCTTGATTTGTACGAACAAAAATAAAAAAATTATGTAGTGGGTCCATGTACATTTTATGAATTCTGTGAAAAGCGTTCCAAGTATGCCCGTCGTTTTAATGACGGTTTCTGAAATGGAGTGTAAGTTGGTTCCTTTTTTCCTTGTTCCTTATTCCTTTTTCGAATCAGGAATAAGGAACAGTTCCTCATGCCTTATTCAAGCTTTACATATTTGATACAACGTTTATAAGAAAACCATGCATGCAATACTTAAGTAAATGAAAATAAACTAACTCCAATATATTAACGTTATGTATTACGTTACAAATTCACATTTCTTCATCGCGCTTGCATAAATCTTGTTTAAACCAAACTGACATTTACTAAGTCGAATGCTAACTCACATCCACAAAACCTAATGCCTATATCATTTTTTACATTTATGTGATATAAAATTGCAATTTAGTACATTTCAACATGTTCGTTTTTATTCATAATCAAATTCCTTTTTTTTGCGGCTGAATAATGAAAAAGGAAACTGTTCATTGTTCCTTATTCAAGCCGAATAGGGAACTGGCATTTTCTTACTTAAACATCAACGAAATTGATCCAACGTGTGACACATATAAATGAACATCGTTGTATTTATAGGTACGATATTTAAAATATTTACTGAAATACATTTCTACTTAATGGTAACCCAGTTCCTTATTCGGTTTGAATAAGAAATAATTCACTGGTTTCTAATTCCTTATTCAAATCGAATAGGGACAACTTGCATGTTCTTACTAAAAGAAATTAAAATGAACCAAAAGAGACAAATAAATCAATTTAAATAATTATAAATGTGAGTTGGGTATCAAAACCATTTATTACAGTACGTTCTTACTTGGATTTATAAAAGGATAACCCAGTTTCTTATTCGGTTGGAAAAAGGAAAAAGGAACTAGTTCCTTATTCAAATCGAATTAGGAACTGACATTTTATTACTAAAACAAAATAAATTATACTAAACCAAAAAGGCAATTGAATAAATGAAAATCATTTTTAATGTAGGCTGGGTATCAAAAATATTATTTGCAGTACATTTCTACTTAGTTTTATTTATTGAGAAGACAGTTCCTTAATCGGTTTGAATAAGGAATACGGAGCTGGTTCAGTACATCTCTACAAAGTTGTATGAAATGATAAACTAATTCCCTGGTCGGTTTGAAAAAGGAATAAAAAACTGGTTCCTTATTTCTTATTCAAATCGAAAAAGGACATTCCATTTTCTTACCCAAATAAATTGATATGAACCACAGAGACCAATAATTAAATGAATATCATTGTTAATATAGGTTGGGTACCAAAATATTAATTGCAGTACATATCTACTTAGTTTATTAAAAGTATAACCTAGTTTCCTTTTTTGCTACTGAATAAGGAAAAGGTAACCGGTTGTTATAACTTCGGAAAAGTAGGACTGGTTATCAAATAGACCAGCGCCATTTCTTCGCTTCCAGCGAACTTTAATCGTGCGCCGATGTTAATAGTCGCAGGACATAACGTTGGCATCCAGGAACGCGTTTTCAGTCATAGTACATCTATTTTAATGGAAACACTAACAGCTCGTTTACTAATATGTTAAATCCACATTCAAAATACAAATGCATCCAGATCAAACTTTTCAGTCTACTAGAGGCACCCGGGTCGCTGCTTACGGTGCAGTCTCGCCTTTATAGTGACGTCAATGATGTGTTACTGACGAAAATGAGCGAGAGATATTAATTAACTGACGAAATTGTTTATGCAGTCAAGACCAAATTCTGGTTTAAACCCAGTGCCTTCTACCAAGGCTAAGAGGTTACAATCAATCCTTATTTTTTAATTTTATTTTCAAATTTGAAACCTCATTTTTCTATCTCATCCCATGATGTAATAACTCAAGGGAACGACTAACTAATTCGTGGGAACTGGTTAGCTATGTCGTGAGAACGACTTACTAAGTCGAGATTAATTAAATAAAAGAGGAGTGCAATGAAAAAAAATAGCGTAGCAGTAAATAAAGGAGTGTTGCATGAAACAAAAGAGGAGAACAATTTACCTTACTCTAGGGAACGACTTACTAACTCGTGGGAAGTAAGTCGTTCCAACGACATAGCTAACCCGTTCGCTCCTCTCGAGTTGTGCTTATCAAAGCGAGTCTTATTTTCTAAATAGATACATCAAATATACCAATTCTGGCTTTTACTTGGCGGTTGAAAGCTCCCAAGTCAGTTTCCTGAGTACAACCAATTCTTGACCTAAAGAACGCTCCCATAGTTTGACGGACACCTTATCCACTACGCTAAGTGTTAGTTAAATAGACAATCTAGATGTCGTTGAGCCACTGACACCCACTCACACTCTTAATGCAAAATTGCAAATGCATGAGCTTCCCCTGGCAATTTTGTTTAGAAATACCTCGCTCTTCAGAAAATTTGGAGAATTGTGCAATACCCCTGGACAAGGTGGAAAAGCGAATATAATTCTCAAATTGTTGTTAGACGAAAGTGGCATGAACTACGTCGAAACATACACGTTTATGACATTGTGTTGGTTAAATACATCGATTTACCGCAAATCCAGTCGCCACTTGCGATAGTTGTAGAAGTCACTGTTTACGATGACGGACCAGTGCGAAGAGCAAAATTTAAACTTGTTCACCGATGGTCTTCACCAACAAATATTGTATAATGCCGTGGTCATAAACTAGTACTGCTCTTAGAGCAATAAATGCACATCTGTCAATTTATTGACTTGCGATTGTTTGTGCCAAAGTTCCTTGTTCAAACCAAATAAGGAAATATGTTATTATTAATTAAACTTAGTAGAGATTTACTGCAATTTATTATTTTGATACCCAACCTACATTAACAATGATTGTCATTTTTATATTGGTCTCTGAGGTTCATATCAATTTATGTTTAGTTAGAAAATGCAAGTTCGGTATTCGATTTAATAAGGAATAAGAAACCAGTTCCTTATTACTTATTCAAACCGAATAAAGAACTGTATTATCATTATCTAACACTATATATCGAAACCATATATTGCAATAAATCTTTTAAATTTGAACCTACATATACTTTTTTCATTGACATTTGGTTTTCTTTGGTGTATTTTAATTTATGTTTTAGTAAGACAATACCACTCCTTGATTATCATCTGTATAATACTTGTTTTCAGCGTTTATCGTCAAATATAATATACAATAGAAACGTGACACAATATATGCATATAACTTAACCAAGCAATAATAACACACAAAACTTCTTAAAAAGATAGCATATACGAAAATGATCGTCCAAAATACAGGCTTCTTAATAAGGATTTAACTTATATTACCAATTCCTTATTCAGATGCCATTATTTCGAATACTTAAATTTGGATCATTCTCGCATAGTACAGCGTTATATTTGGTATCAATGGCGATGTTTAAAGTAAGATTTGTTATTATATCTCTGATACAGTTCTTGAAATCTATTCTGACCCTTATCTTAAGCCAAGACTATGAAAGACGAATACTTAACATGTTTGAGATAGCTCATTCCGTTCTCATACGTATACAGTTACGACGGGATATGATTAAGGATGCAAAATGATTTCAACACGTTACCATACAAGCAAGACTGCACTGGAGGTCCAGGTGCCTCTAGAAGACTGGAAATTTATTTTATTTTACAATTGAAACACCTGTGCGCATACTAGCTGTACACTTTGTTTTCGTCATATATTTTTTGTGCGAATACGCGTTTTCTCGCTCATGCAGGTCAACGGTACATCCGGCGACCTTTACCCTCAGCACAAGACTATTGACCGTGGGATCTACACAACGGCGATGGTCTTGATGGTAAACAATCCTTCGCCATTCTTAGCGTAACAGTTGCGCTTTGTATTTGTACCGAATGCGAATTTCGGACAGCGTTGTCATCATTGGACGTCACTGACGTCAACATACAGGCGAGACTTCACCGGAAGCAATTGCCAAGGTGACTATAGAAGACTAGAAAGTTTCATCGAAATACCTCTGTTTGTTTTTCTTTTTTAATCTTAAAACCAAAGCGTACACTGCTGTAATTGGGTGTTTGTATTGCAATAGACTTTCTATCTACGAAAGCGCGTTTTCTCGCTCTAGGATGCTTACGTTACATCCGGTGACTTTCAACATTGGCGCACGATTAAAGGTCGTGGGGGCGCCGTTCGCGGTCGTAATCAGTCATATTTTTAGATAGTGCAACTGGTTTTTCCTTGTTCAGCCGCGAAAAAGGCATCGGGTTACCATAACAAAAGAGAACTAAAAAGAAACGTACTGCAATAAATATTTTTTTAGTCCCAACCTACGTTAACAGTGATTTGCCTTGATTTATGCGTCTCTTTATTCATATTTATTTATTTAAGTATGGAAATGCGCCAGTTCCTCATTCGATTTGAATAAGGAATAAGTGACCAGTTCCGTATTCCTTATGCAAACCAAATAAGGAGCTATGTTATCATTATATAAACCAAAGTAGAAATGTACTACAAGTGATACGTTTTATACCCGGCCTACACTTACATAATTTTCGTTGATTTAATTTTATCGTTTGTTCGATTTGATTAATAATTTATAGAAAGAACATTCCATTTCCTTATTCGATTTGAATGAGGAATAAGGAACCAGGTCCTTATTCCTTATTTAAACTGAATAAGGACTTGGATTTTCATTACTGAAAAATAAGTAGAAATGTATTACAATAAGTATTTTAAATATAAAACCTATATGTATAATGACGTTCATTTATATGTGGTTTACTTTGGATCAATTTCATTGATGATTAATTAAGAATATGCCAGTTCCTTATTCGGCTTGAATAGGGAATAAGGGACATGTTTCTTTTTCCTTATTAAGCCGCGAGGAAAGGGAACTGGATTATAAATAAAAACAAACATACTAAAATGTACAATATTGCACATTTATATCACATAAATGTAAAAATATGTTGTATGCTTTAGGTTTTGTTGATGTGAAATTAGTATTCGAATTAGAATATGCCAGTTCGGTTTAAACAAGAAATCCTATGTAAGCGCGAAAAAACACGAATATGTAACGTAGTTCATAAAGTAAATGTATTCGAGTTATTTTGTTTGATTAACTTAAAAAGTGTACGCATTATTTTTCTTTAAACCCCTGTATCAAATATGTTAAGCTTCAGTAACGAATAAGGAACTGTTCCTTATTCCTTATTAGAAAAAGGAATAAGGAACTAGGAAAATGGAACCAACTCCCAACTGCGACCGGCAGCTAGCCATGTTTGTATCTTGAACTAATATTATTACAACTAGGTTAAGGATCGTCCGATGCAAATTGCTTTTGCATGGGATGCATGTCTCTGAAGTTAATTTTAAATCCGATCATCGGTTTTCATATAGCCAAAATAGGATTCTGCCAACGTCAAAAAGGACCATGTGTAGTAACTAGGGATGGAAACGACTACTAAAAATGATCTTCGAATATTCGTTTGTCATAATTCGAATATATTCGAATATTCGATTTGTCAGAGCATATGACCGCCCGGAGCAACGTACTATTTCATATTGCCACAAATACCACTATAAATCGTATCATATGTTCAGCTTTGAAAAACTTGATGGAGCAATAATTTTTTTAAAAAGATCATTGATTAGTATGTTCTTCTTTTTAAATAAATACTGTTTATTTTAATAAGATATAATATATTTCCGAAAAACAAATTACTGTAATTCTGATCTATTTCAATACTTTTAATTGATTCTGATTACTTCCCATCGATAATATTTATGCTTTTGTTTTCGCTATTTTTTCAAGAATTAAGAACCACGACGCTTTCGTTTCATTTTTGATTTACAAGTGATTAACTAAATTCTGATTAGATAATCATTGATGTTATATATGGATAAAGAATTCAAAACAAAGCTGCCATACGTCCCGATCTCGGTGGGAAAGTCCTGCTTTTGGGGTATTTTACTCGGCGTCCTGATATGAAACTATTTGTCCCGATATTCGTAAAACACGACGTACGTTCTATAAATTAACAATCAATTACACTTGTCAAGGTATATCTTGCTAAAACGTTCTATCAGTAATCCCTATGTTGCCCCCATATTAAATTCGTTTTCTACTACTGAAGTGCACCAGTGTTGTTCGCGACACCTTATTAGCGATTTATCGGCAAATTATTTATTTTATCAGGCATTAACACCGTGATGTGATATGGGTTGCTTATTGCTATTTATAGATGTGTCGCACTGATATAAAAGCCAAATGCGGCCCAATCAAGTCCAAACATACTGTGTATTCTACCAGCTGAGGTTAAAAGACATGTCAAAACACAGATTTTGTATATTAAATCAAATTGAATGATTACCGATACAGATTGATGCTTTACATAAATTTATTTTCATGTTCAACTGTTCATCAAAAAATAGTTTGTACATATTTTATCAATATAAATTTGCGAAAAGTAAATTGGCGATTGGTCCATCTCCTTATTTCCTCCCGTTTGCCAAGTTTATCTGTTTGTTGATGACAGCTGTTATCCGAAAAATATCTTATACAGAGAAGTCGTATGCACTTAACCCAAACTGCGACTTTGTACATGTACTTTATACGAAGTATCTTTGCATAAAAATAGAAATTTCGATTATGAATTTTGGATTCGAATATTCAGCTAATTTTCGATTTTTCGAATTTTGGTCCCATCCATAGTTAAAAAAATCAAGTATTATATATTGAACTAGTCTGCAGTCATCGCCTTAAAACATGAAAACAAAAAAACATTTGATATTCTCGACGTTAGACGTTTTACATTATCATGATGTCATTATACTGTTTAATTAATGGCTAAAATGCCTAACTAATTGTGTATTTACTCGGCATTATACAAAACCAAAAATTCAAATGTTTGATATTATTTTACAAGTTGTATGAAGATAATAATGTTTTTTAAATGCGCTTTATAATCGTGCTAATAGCAAAATATATGAACGTGTCATGTATTCCTCACACATCAGATATTTCGAGACGAGCGTGAAACTTCATATTTAATCATTGAGTTTTTTAGTGTAAATATATAAGATCGGGCTAGCAGTAAACTCACAACAATATATAACGTGTGTTTAAGATGTAATAAATATATTACCTGCCAAAAACACTGATTTTTATTCTGTCACTCTGTAGAGAAAACAGTATCTTTTTCAATCTTTCTGTTATATCACCCAAGCCTTTTTTTCCTGGGAACGGTTTGTAACCTCTTTTTTTCCATTGTTCCTTCTTTTTTAGGCCGAGAGCTACATGAAAATATGTACACATGTTTTGTTTTGATTTTGATATAATATACTTTTTGGGCATATGTTTCAACTCATCATTATTATGATTTTAATTAAAAAAACGTATGCTATTGGGATGATTGATTAAGCGTCCTATTACATTATTCCAAAACTCGAAAATTTTGCCACCTTCTATCTTATTTTATGGCACAATTACCTTGCTCTCCTTCTGCAATTGCTGTTTGAATGTCTGATACTTCTTTATCTATTAGTTTAAGTCCCTTAATAAGTTCGTCCCTTGTTTTCCATGGTACTTGCTCTAAAACATAATTCAGTTAAATAAACATGTTAACAATTAAAAAAAACACTTAAACGTAACATATCGACAATAGTCCCTTAAACATTGAAAAGTGTTAAAACAATTCATATCGATTATAACGGATTGATACAGAAATACTTATTCAGATAGGTTGGACAAAAGATGTGGTCGTACGGACATAATTATACAAATAAGAAAATTAATATTTAACAGCCATTTAATATTTGCATCGCAAATTGAAGTTGTCTTAAAAACAACTAAACATATGTCACAGACACGACGCCGCAACAACATATGCGTGTACATCTCCACTATATATCCTCAAGAAGAAAATAAAATACAAATTAATTCATAACTGGATGTTGTCATTATTCCTTTCGTTTATGCTCATCTAAATATGAAGGTCATTCACTGTAAAGATGTGAGTTAAATTCAACGGTGAAGAAATGTTAAATGACAAATTTTATGTTCTATAATTATAATATTGTGCAAAAACAGACAAAGGGTCAAACATCTGCAAACTATCGGTACAGTCAAACATACTTTTTGCCAATCATCGACACTTTGAGGTAATTCAACTGAAAAACTTACCTGATAGTTAAGGATGAGTTCAAAACACAAGTTTGATGCGCAGGGTTTTTTCCCGCCATTTTGGGAAAAGGAGTCTGGTCAAATTTGGATTTTATAATCGATGAAATGGCAAATTTGGGAGTTTTTTATCGACAAAAAGGACTAAATGGGATTTTTTATCAACAAATATTGACGGTCTTTTCCTGACCATTTTGCGGAAAAATCATAAAATTATAGTTATATATTTTGTAGGATGTTTTAAAGATAAAATTGAGGTATAGAGTCTCATAATCATCAGCCATAAGACACTTCATTAAAACAAAAAAATTGAAAATTGGGAATTATTTTAGAATTTCGGTTTGGGATCGGGTCCGTTGGCTTTAAGATCGGGTCCGTTTTACGGCCTTTTATACATAGCAGAAAAACCTGAAGCGACTATATATTATGTAGTGGAAAAACATGTTTTGCAGAAAATCATGGCAGCCCAAGGACCTTTCATTACAATCTTCTTCACATTAAGGAAATGAAAATTGGAAGTTTGAGCACGACAGTCAATGTAGCTGAAGATTTATCAATAGATCTATGCAAATAACATTAGCCTGTAAAGACTATTTTAAAGTAAACTTTTGTATAGCCTAGATACAGTTTATTAAAGCAAAGGTTAAGTTCAGAAAAGAATTTCAGAAGAGACGTATCTACCAATAGTCAGTTTAGTATTTTACATAGTTAAACACACACACAATATGATCAGAGAAAATAACGGGTAGATACTTGTGATAAATAAAACATCTATGATTAAGTTTCCAAGACATACGCTGATTATAGCGGCTGTTTTTTACATTCAACATGTATATATTCAATCCTCTATTCTGATAGGGAAAAAATTCAGGGAGGGAGTCGGGATATTTGTTATGTGCGTTGACGCAATATTTGCAACACTAACACATGGAATTAAAAGATAGTTATCAGCAAATGAACCTTTCTTTAAAAATGCTTGACCTACGAGATGGTAACCTGTCAACTATTGATAAAGATGACTGACTAGAAGCCATCCAAAGTCCTAGATCTTAAGCAAACATGGGGTGATCCTGATTCGAGCATTGAATAACTGAACTACAGGGAAATAAATCCAAATTTCGTCGAAGTGGGGGTAAGAAATATGTGCTTAAATATCGCCTTTGAATATATAAAACGCGTGTTAAGCTATGAACAAGTGGTGCACATTGTACACGGTAATGATCAATTCGGGAAATATTTTAGAGAAAAATGAATATCATTAAAACGGGAGGTCAATTGGAAGGAATTAGCATAATATAATATATTTGACTCATGTCGAAAACGCGAGGAAAATGAGCATCGGTGGACTAAGTGTATAATGTACATATTATTTGACTGGTTGATGCCGACTTTATTTATCCGGTAAAGCCTAGAAAACAAAAAAATTAAGCTTAAGCAAACGTACATTTGTTTGTTTGTTTTTAAATAGCAAACTTAACTAGAACATCATGTACCAGCAATATTTATAAACACAGGTACACTTTTCAAATTCAGTTGAGATATAGCTAAACTAACTATTCTGAACACGTTTCGTGCAAAAATGCGACTCAAAGAGTATTATTAAGGCTTCTATTAAATAATATAAGAAAACTTTAAAAGACCCAAATCATTTTCCAAATTTTCCTTGTTAGCGTTGAAACTAATCTTTTGCGCATGTTGAATAATGATTTCACGAAAAATGTGCCTTCTAGAGTGTTTCAAGGGTTCAATAATGCCCCGCCACCTGGAGGATTTTGTTCTCAACGAACCGGAATCATTTTTAGTCTCAGCTGAGATATAGTTTCAACAAATTAATGTTCTGACTAAGATTCATAAAGAGTATAATACAAATTTGACTTCAAGAACGTTATCGAGGTTTCATTATAGCCATACTAGGAAAAATGACCGCCTCCTTGCGGCCATGTTTTTAAAGGGAACAAAATTATTTTGAAACTGGATCGAGATATCATAGCAACACATGTTGCGACCAAGTGTCATAAGAATTAGACTACAAATGTGACTTCTAGAGCATTAAACACAATTCATCATATCAATTTTAGGAAAACTGCCCCGTCCCCTGACTGGCGACCTTGTTTATCAACGGACCAAAACCATGTAGAATTTCTTTGAGAGATCATAACATTTAATCTTAAGACCAATTAAGTTACATGTATGTTCCTTCTAGACACGGAAAACTGCTCCTCCGCCCGGCGCCCATGTTTTTCAACAAACCGGAAACCATTTTCTATCTCAGGCCACATACCATTAAACAAATGGAGGGTTTCATATGGAGGGGGCTATACATTTAACTGTTAACCATCCTTTTTTACTTTGACATAGTAACCTAGTGTTTGAACTGAAGTGACCAAGTTACGCACTCGGCCAAGATATCATTGGGGCGCATATTCTGACTACGTTTTATGAAGATAATACAAGAAGGCCTCTAGATTGTTAACGAAGTAAATGTTAACGACGAATAACGCATAAAGTTTAGATGAACGACTGACAAAATGCAATCACAACAGCTCACCATAAGCACGATGTGCTATAAAGGTGAGCAAACTGTATAAAGATAATCCGTGTTATGTTAAACTGCAAGAATAGTTTTGATATTAATTTAAGACTTGTTTTAAAGTAATCGCAATGGTTTACATTAGTTCCACGAATTAATGTTTGATAAATAGAATATATATTGCTTACATTTTCATAACTGCGTTAAGCTTACCTTTAGTTTCACATGTAACCCCTTCGTCCATTTTCTTCAGATAGGTAAACTGAAGCGTTAATTCAATAATAAAACAAACAAAGAAATGTTTTATTTAAGGCATCGGTAAACGTGACTTCAACAATATTATAATTTATACCAATATGTCAAGTACATGAAGCATTCAAACCAAGTTTACCAATACACAATTACGGTAGTTGAATGCGCATGCATTTATAGTAGATGGAAGGGGTGTATAAATGGTGTCGAATTTCAACAGCCTTTAGAAAGCTATTTTATGAAAGAAAACCACAATGTGTCACCAAACGATCTTTCAGATCTGTGTGAATGCGCGTTAAGCATTGTGGGAACGGACTATTTCCAGCATGGCGCTGGTGAACATGATAAACACGGAAGTGAAAAATGGTAATTAATTATTATCAAAGACAGGCCTCATCAAACCGGGTCAGCTATGATATATTCTTTGATGCAGTTTGTGCTTCAAAAGGAGCCACTTTTCATGCCAGTCTATTGTTATTATATTCACTAAACACGTTGCAATGACTGATATCTTCGAAATAAAAAATGAATCGAAATCATAAATAAATATGTACAATTTAATACCTGCTGAATTTTGAGGACGTCATTGATTCAAAATAAACGATGTGAACATTGCAAAGAATCTTACATACATGTAATGTGTGAGAAGATTATTTAGGGATGAAATAAAATGGAGTTCGACGGATTTAACATTTGGAAGAGGACGTCATGGTATCTTGGACATTTGGCACTTTCATATATTTATTTATCAGTAGATAATGAAAATGCTGAATGTGCTAATCGCAATATCAAACTCAAAGTAAAACAGGTGAGATTTTTACAGCTTTATTTTTCTTGACATAATATTGTATGTTTTCCATTCAATATATATGCTCATTTTTTATATAATTTTAAAAATGTATTTATAACCAGATTAGTTGATGCATGTATCAATAAAAAGATACATTAACAGTATGTTTAACTATTTAATGAATACGCTTTGCTTGCGTATATGCAAAACAATGAAGTCCATAAATTGTTAACTGATTTTTAAAATGTTCATGGTATCAGTGAGCTAAAGAATTTTCAGCGTACTGTTTATATAGTATTGACAGACCTGTACTAGTCGCCTTTAAAGTCGCGCCAGTCAAAAATCTTAAAAAGCGACATTTAAAGTTATGTAAGCCAGAACTAGGTATCAGTGTTTCAATAATGTAGTGTTTCCTAATGATGTATTGCTTAGGTTGTTTTGTTTCAAAATTTCAAATTTGCATTTTTTAGAGCATTTTCCGTCATTTTGCAAATTCCAAGTTTTTTTGTAATAAGGTAAATTATGTTGCACATGGAAATGCGTGGTAAGTGATAGTAGTAGTAGTTGTTGATGTTTTTGTTGTAGTAGTAGTTAATTAATTAGTAGTAGTAGCAGTAGTAGTAGTTGTAATGGTTGTGTTTTATTTGTATTGAATTCTGGTCATACAAACCAATGAATTGATGCAGCTGCTAATGATGATGATGATGAATATGATAATGCTACTGCTGAGTGTGATGATGATTATATGATGGGACTTAGGTATAAGAAAATTTGTAATGCTCAAACACGAAACCTGCTGGATAATAAAACCTCTCATTTTATGACAAAAGAGCTAGATTATAGAGTATATAATTAAGTATAAAATTGGGAAAGTTACCATTCAAGGATCATAAGGGCTTCATCAACAGCACTGCATGAAACAGTTATATCTCTTTCAAATGAACTCAATATTGCTGTTCCAATTGTTGTGCTCAGAAATGCTTCTGGATGGGCATACACCAATGAGTACTTTCCTTCAATTATTTCTTCTATTTCTAAAGGCACATTAACAACACTTTCTCCCTTAGCAGGAATTACGGACGTTCTCTCCCCCCCCCCTCCCCCAAGATGTTTCCTCCCCAGACATTTCCCCCCACAACGTTTCCTTTACAAACGTTTCCCTCCCCCATTGTAGTTTTAGTGCTGACGGCCCCCCCCCCCCTCCCCAATAAATTTTTAATTTTTTGGTTGAAGTATAATCTTGATTTATTATCAAAATGATTATTTTGCTTATGAAATATTTTATTAACTTTATGAAGCAGGTTGTTTGTTGTCTTCTTTGGATTAATAATGTATTTATGAAATCTTTAATTAACTTTATCTATGAAGCAGCTTGTTTGTTGTTTTCTTTGGATTCATTTTTTTCTTTGTTACTCTGTTTAAGGAATGCATGTAAATCATAAGTAAATGCATGTTGGTGTACTAGTGGAATAAATGGAATATTCTCAAAATCTTACTGAGTATCTTATACATGTTGTTGTTTTTAATCCAATTAAATAGGATCAATTGATGAATTATTTCAGTTTCAGTAAACTTGGACTGGGTTGTGGAACTATAGTTATTTGTTGTTTTTAATCCAATAAAATAGGGTCAATTGGTGAATTGAAAATGGTAAAATCACATTTAAATTAATTTCAAACATGTTTTCCTTGAAATAGGTAAATATGATAAATAAATCAACTATGTAACTGTCATTTTGTTCATGCATTCATATGTATATAATCCAATTATTCGAAGTCACTGATATTTTCATTTTTACTTATAGCTAATTTAGACTCATTTAAACAGAATTGCACTGTCCTTGCAAATTATTTCATTATTAATAATACAATTAGCAAATGTAATCAAAACGTATTGATATATTAATAATTTAACTCAATGATATTAATAATATTTAAATTTGCCCCAAAAAACTAGGGTAGGTAGGTAGGTAGCCTATGTAAAAAAATATATATTATTTTGAAATTATCAGTGCTGACTGTGACAGTGTAAAATATTGTTATAGCTTCTTCAACATCAATTTTTCATTTTATGACCTGCAACAGATTCTATGCTACTTTTTTTACTATGGTAAGTCATTAAAGTGTTATATATTTTTCAACTATAGAATGTGCTAATCTCATCTAATGAATGACTATCCACCTTTAAAGATGTCACCTAATCTAAATTCATTAATACAATAAATATAATTGTTATGTTTGTAACATACTATTCCACTAAAAATGACCATAAAAGAACATCAATGCTGTGCTTTTACTAAATTTTTCAATGATCTCAATTATTGAAAGAAAAATTTCTATCAGGCACTTATAAAAAAAAATATATTTAGATCTATTTATTTGGTAAAATTTGTTAGAGGCGTCCCTAAAAACAACCATCAAATAACTTCAAAGCTTAGTGCTTTTACTTTTGCATCCATATTTTCCCACTTTTTTTAAATATCCCAAATAACTTTTATATTAAATATACATTTTCATATTATGTAGACAGTTCACTCGAAAACTGGGAGTGAAACGTCTAGAGGGGAAGACCACTTTGACAGTGCGTGTCAAGCAAACACGCACTTATTCCTTGTTTGCTCAATGCATTGATTTGGTCCATCATGATACTGTTTAAGGAGGTCAACATTAAACAAACTAAACAAGTCAACTTCAACTTCTCCATCAATGCAAATGGAGCCACTTGAAATATCAAACTTTCCCATACCCAGTCGGCAATATAGCCATGACATCGTGTCTATTCAAAACATGCATCAGACACTCCTTCTGAAACTCTTTAAGCGGTTTTGAAAACCCTAATTCATTGAAAACTTTCGTCAAGAAAGGATCCATGTTGTTATACAAGCGAAAGTGAAAGTACAGTTAAAACAAAAATGAATAAAAAGCAAAATTGTTAAAACCTGACGAAATTTTTTATGGATACTAACGTAAGACCATAAGACTGAATAAAATAACACTTACATTTTAAATCATTACATTAATGTATACATCTAAATCAAATTCTTCATTCATCCGCGGACTTCTTTGTGTCGTAGTCATAAATGCCTCCAAATGGAGGTGTGTGATGCGTCTTAGTATAGAGGTGACAATAACGTAGTGACGTCACCATCTATGTATTGAATGAGAAAACCATTGCAACTGGCTACGGTCCACTGACAAATGTGTGCAACTAAGTAGATTATGTCTTCAGTACGCGAAATGACCACTCAAGCAAAAACAACAGTTGTATTTCAATAAACGCTAATGGTCCATCATTTCTGACACTAGATACTGAATACCAATATATAGGATAAACATTGGTGAGTTTGATGTTTGAATAAGTTTAACAAGTATCCTGGGCACCCCCCATTACAGGTGGCGGAAGGGTTCATTTGTAAAGAAATAATATTAAATGCAACCTCCGTAAAAAAAACTTCATATAATTATCAGAAGCATTCATTTTTCCTCAAGCTAACACGAAACCTACCTTACACTTTAACGAAAACTCATCACATAAGTATAACACTGTCCGCCATTTTGGTTGCTACTGTTTACTTGTATTACCGGTGATGACAAAACACATTTTCAGAAAATCACAGTGTACTGAACTAAACTTTCATACTGTCAAATATATGCAAACAAAATATCAAAGTTTAAAACATGTTGTGATCAATTTTCAAACAATAAATGACATTGACAATGAATTAGTGTTGTGTTAATTAGCTTTCATTTTCACAATAAGGGTATTAGAATGTAGAATTTCTCCTCAAACACCGCACTGAAGTACAATATTTTAGATGAGTCCAGTGGCTACATTTGTCACATTTAACCCACTGAATAATTTCTAATGTGTAAATGAAGTTTATGGCATCTGGTGAGGTATTGCCACATACACTACATGGAGTGCTGTCAGCTTCATCATCAGTCAGTTCGGAGTCACAATCGTCAATGTTAGGTGCATTAAGTCCAGAAGTGTTTAGTTGTGGTGACTTACTATGTTTGTTGGAATGTAAGTTTGTTTTTGTTCTATTTTCGAAACCTTTATTTGCTTTCGACTTAGTTGTTTTATTTGTTGTTGTATCAACATCTATTTTCTTCAGTTTACTTTTTTTGATGGGGACATCAAGTTACCAGTGAACGATGATTGTAATTTTCTTTTATGTGACTTTTCAATAACTTTTGTATTGATTTTTTTTAAAGCTTTCAGTTTTGTTTTCAGGAATGACTACAGCCTGTGTTTTTGTGTAAATAATTGATGGAGCTGTCTTTGAAGGGAGAATCTGGTTCCTCTGCACAGGGTTGACACCAGCCTTTTTGAATGAAGATATGAGATTTTCTGGAGTAAGTCCCTTGTTATATGCTTTACTTGATAATTCAGCCATATTCAAACAGGTAATCTGAAGACCAGCATTGTTTCTTAAAAATGTTTGGCATTCACTGTAAGACACTTTTTAAAGGTCCGAAGCAGCCAACGTCCAAGATTTGTGTGACATGAGAGGCGTGGGGTGGTAGTATACAAAAATAACATTGTGCTCTTTACTCCAATCTCTTAAAGTCATATTAACATGTGATTTGTGTCCATCAAAAAGCACTAACAAAGGAAAGCAAATGGATGGAGCATGTTTTAGAAAATGTGTGTTCATGCACTGTAAAAATACAGTTGAATTGGACCACCCACTTTCTGTGACAGTATCATTCGCACCTGGACAACAGCCTTTCAATAACTCATCATTCCAGCGTATACCAGAAAAAAATGTATTTACGATTCGACTCCCAACGGCGTTACCAGATGCCATGATGTAGACTGTTTTAACATAATTTGATGTTTAAGCTGATGTTTAAGCTTGTGCTTTAGTGTTCTTTAAACATATTACATTCTTAGGATTTTGTTTTATGAGCACTCCTGTTTCATCAATGTTAAAAATATTTTCTGGATTGTTTGTTTAATCATACTTGACTGAAACATCATTGAGCTCATTTAAATATTTATCAAGGACTTCATTTGAAGTGCATTTGGCACGAAGTTGTGACAACTGTTGAGGCTTTGCCAATGTCAACTGTTGATGACGTCTCTTCAAACCTTCAAACCAAGAATTACCAAAAGGGGATCTGTTGGCACTTTCCGACCAAGAGACACTGCAAAAGCAGTTGCAATATTGATAAATTCAGCCCGGCTGTACCCGTTACCAATACAAGCCATGTATGAAACATGCTCAACAAGTTCAATTTATTCATCTAATGTCAATACAGGGGATGGACCAGGGTTGATAAAAATGTATCTGTTTCTGGTACAGGTTGCAGACCTAGATTTATGTGCCTTAGAGTACTTTCAGGTACACCATACATTTGAGCAGCTTTCCGTACTGAAGTGTCATTTTTATGCTCCCCCAAAATTTATTTTGGGGGAGCATATAGTCGCCGCTTCGTCTGTCCGTGTGTGCGTCCGTCCGTCCGTGCACACTTTTTGTCCGGGCTATTTCTCATCAACTAATGACCGGAATTCAATGAAACTTTATGGGAAGCTTCACTACCAAGAGGAGATGTGCATAGTTTCAGCGGGTTCTGGTCGGATAATTTTTCACAGAGTTGTAGCCCTTTGAAATTTTCTATAAAAAAATTATTGTCCCCCCAACTACAGTGCCCTCAAGACGTTTCCTTTTATCTGAATATATAGTGCAATATTGTGACAAAAAAAATTGGGGAGCATCACCCATCTCCGTTTCTTGTTTCTAACTTGTTAATATGCCATAAACAGCTGGTTTGATTCATACTCACGCTTTTTCTTCTTCACAGGTGGGAACTGAAACCAAACAAGACAAAAGATGCTTTAACTTACCTTCAAATATTTGGTAGAATAATCATTTCAATAATTAGGATCTTCATGACAATTGAGAAGTTTCGCTCAGTAATGCAAAGTGGAGGTGTGTACATACGGGTAATGGAACCGCGCACCTGTTGTCTACGCTACCATGTAAATATTTGCAGACAGACATTTCAAAATGATATTTATGAGAAAATTGAACGATCAAACAGATTGTATTTGTAAAATACGAACAAATACATGGGCATTCGTGTTTTAATGCCTACTTACCCAAAGAAAAGACATTATTTAGAGTTTGAGTCAATAAATTCCATAACTCAGAGCAATATTTGCTTACTTGGATATTTCGACTATATCACATAGTCTTAATCAGCAATGTGCTGGTCAGTTGAGCGAGTCACGTGACGTACGATGGTCACGTGACACGATGAGAGAATTGTACACAGGCAGAAGTTCCAGCCCTTCGTCCCGGTTTAGCGACGGTCTTCGTTGTTTTATGTAAATTGCCTCTTTGATCCGCCGTTTTATGTGCGAGTCCTCGGATGCTAGTATTTTGGTGTTGTTTGGATCAATATTGTGTCCTGTGTGGGAGCAATTTTCATATATGGCCGAGTTGGATCTGGCTACATGTTCTTTCAGTCTTATGTCCAATGATCTTCCTGTTTCGCCTATGTAATCGTTTTTGAATAGTTCACACTGTATGTAATAAACACCATCTGATTAATCCTCCAATAAAAACCAAAATATCAATATAGGTATGCCATATATCCGAGGCACGTCAGAAGCTCTGCACAGAACATTCAAGAAATATGGTGTCAACATGTACCATCGACCATATAACTCTATCAGACAACAATTAACTCACGTTAAAGATAATACAGACAAATTGAAAAAGTGTGGGGTGGTGTATTACATACAGTGTGAACAATGCAAAAACGATTACATAGGCGAAACAGGAAGAACAGGAAGATTGAGAGCATTTCTCGTTTTGAAAGCTACCGGCAAAAAAAGCAAACAGTCTCCGACGGAAAGTTGTAAATGAAAATGCGCGTGCTGTGATGTAATACCGTATTTACAAACATCACCGGTAATTCAGGTACTCGGGTAATAGGAGTACGGAGGATACTATAAAAGAGTGCAATATTTGTGTTCCTCAATAATTCAGTATAATTAAAATAAACCAAAATGACTTGGAAACTCTCACTCTTCTTTGTTATAAATTACAATAATGTTACAATTGCTATAGGAAAATTAAAAGGTTAAAGGCAAATTCTTTTTTACAACAAGCATTTTCCTTTTAAAACAAAGAGAATTGACAAGGACACGCAATAAATATCAACTATAGACAATATAGAAAAAAAAGTCTGCCTTAAATAAACCATAAGCAAGAATGACGTTGTTAAATTAAATATAAGGGAACTAACCGCAATGGTGATTCAAATTTAATATTCGGTTATAATCCCCTATTCACAGCACAGTGTAGTGTGCATATACATACTTAACAGCTCTGTTGTTTTAATTTTAATATTAAGATCTGTTAGTAAACAAGAGCCAAATTCCTGGATTGTTTGCTAGATAGAAAAAGAAGACTTTATTTTTTTTTTCACTTTTCCTGTCTGACTAGCAGACGTTTTTGTCCAGGCTTACATTCATTTTGTCCCGGACAATATGATACTCGTTAATGTCGAGCCCTGATAAGAATGCAAGTTATAATAAACCAGTGGTTTGCTAGTAATTATTCAACATATAAAACAGTTAATAGCCTATTTCGTTATGCGTAACTTCTTGATCTAGTGTCCAGTATTGCATTAATATTAGTGTCCTAAAGTTATATTCCTTTTGTTACTTGATTACATACGTTAACATATAATTATATAATACAATACAATTGTAAGTGTGTATATGGGCACGAATGAATGTTAATAAACCAGTAAACCCAAAGTCGTATATTTTTATGTCGAATCAGTATAATAATGGTGTCAAATACTGTCAATGATATAGCATAGGCTCTGCAAGTTTTATAGCTGGCAATAATTATAACATCTACACATAATTCCCTATTACCAAGTACAAACTCTGAGCCCTTTGCATATATATTAAATAAAAGCTTTTCATCAGAATCTTCATCTCTCAAGTATTACCTTGACACACGACCTGATTAAGCACTAGATGAAAAATGTATCATATCAAAGTATCTGGCAATTTGATCAATCTTTGATCTTGGTATTCAGAAAAATAATATGAGAAACATTCTCTTAGAAATACGTGCATGTGTTTTTGCGTCTATTATCATCTTGTAAATTTTATGAATTTACTTGTATACATATTCTACAACATTAAGCTGTTTAACTTTTGAAATTGAAATCATAAGAACTGTATCTATATATACTTCTACTGAAAATGTCCTTAAAATTTTGTCATTATATCTTTATTTACATGAACGTGTATCTTATATGATCTTTACATATTAATTTTCACGGCCACGTATATGTTGTTGTTTGCAAGTTAGTGAGTAGAAAAATGCTTGTTTAAATTCTTTTCATAACCCAATTGTATACATTTGAAGATGAAATCAGAACCACTGTATTTGATTTGTTACAAAACCAATGTCAGTCATGCAATAAATACAATCTCATCATTATAAACATGACAAAATATCCAAATAGACTTTTTTAAGTCTATATCGTTTAGTTACTTAATATTTTTAAATTAAAACACCTAATCTAATCATTACACAAATGCAAATATACAATATTGGTTTTATTTTTTTTAATATGTATCATTACAAAGTTATATTACATTTTAATTCAAAAGTATACTCAATTCTATCATAGACCTAGATGCAAATTGCACATGTTAAAATCTATCAATTAACTAAAAAGATACAATTAACAAAATGCAAAATTCATTTTTTTAACTTGTCGTGACAGACAACATCGTAAATACGTTTTATCCTTAATGTTGAATATAACATATAGACTATATTTTTCTATCTTCGACTTAGGATTTCCAATTGTTTATTTTCAAATACGTATTCTGAATCAATGCCTTACCTAACTTCAATAATGCAGTAATCAAACACTATTGTAATGAAAGTACAACTTGCTTGGTTGATCCACAACAGATACTTGTCGTGTAAGTGTACATAATTTTTTGTATACGTAAATATTCAAACTACCTCATTCATACTTAAAACTTGCACGTTCCTTTATTGCAAATGTTGATACAAGTAAATATCTATCATACTCTTTGTAAAGTAGTTATATCTATATCGAACTAGAAAATGTAAGGCTACATGCTTCTTTATAAATGTAAAGGACATTAATACTAAAACGACATATTTGACATTCGTGCTTTTAAGACGATAACTTGCGGCTTTCTTCATAAATATTCATTTTATTGTTGATTGTCTTATATTTTTAAATGATATATGTACAAATGCCATTCCTGTTCATAAATTATAGCCTTTATATAAATAAGAATTAATCTATCGCACTGGGAGTTGAGGAAGAAGATGAAAGAAAAAGAAGACCCAGGAGAATTGAATTAAGGAGAAACGTAACAAAATTGACCAAGAGATACCACCGGCAGCAGTAAGAAGGTCTACAGTATCCTCAAGAAAAGTCAGCCCAAGGCCAGTGTAGTAGCAGCGGAAGGGAACCTCCTGACCGACAGTCCTGAACTGTAAGGACCTCTGTAACTACCCGCTTCGGCATGACGCCGTTCTCCTACAGAATGATGCCTTAAATGTTCTGACAACAATAGTTCTTGATCCCAAAAAAATGTCTTATAATTACGAATCGAGTCTATATGATTTTCAAGGTGCAAGAACTAAGTGTTATACGTGCTCGCTAAAGTAAGCAGTAACATACTCATATTGATTTTCAATACATAAGTAAGTGTGTGAGTTCAACTTTTGTAGAGGCTGGATTATGTGAGGACCTGGATTGTGTCCGAGCACTCCTACCAAATTAACTTACTATTTAACTGAATTAAAACTGTTATATCCAGCTATTTCATTTTTTACTGAAAGATATAAAAATGTGTGCCGTGGTGAGGGTGTTAGAGTACCCGGAATAACCCCACCTGTCCGATATGATGACCACCAACCACGCTCACATGTGCCGGGATCGGTGATTGAACCCCGGTCGCCAAAGTGAGAAGTGCGTGTACAGACCAAAGCGCTAACCGGACAGCCTTCCATACATATGCATCCATTAATTAATGTGTATAAAATAAATGTATATTTTGTCAAAAAATGCAAAACATTAGAAAATGTGATTGAACTAACCAATAGTTTATACATTTGTATAAATAACATAATAAAAAGCAAACACATGTTTGACTGTATGTTTTTTATGTTAAATCAAAGAAGACTGTAATTGAAACAAGGGTCACAGTGTATCTTAGAGTTATCAAAAGGATTGTGACTGTTTGCACCCCAACTGTAGTTTAAAAACTGTGTCAACAAAATTACAACCCATCGATATTATCTAATGAATTATATTTGCTACTGTTAAATTGTGAAATACATTCAACACTTGTTTTGTGCTGATCAATTGAATATGCGGTATTATTACTTAATTGCAGCGAGGTAAGTATACTGTTCATTGCTACATTGTACACTAGAGTTGTGTTGACAGAATAACAATCCAACCAATTAAATGCTTAGCCCAATTATATCATAGTAAAATATGTTGGTCGCATATGTTCACCTGTTGGCACAATACTAACAGATACTTAAGATAAATAAATGACGCAAATGCATTCAGATCATATATAATGTATAACATCAAAACGAATTATTGTATTTGCTTAAATGAGTATACAAAGGTCACTCAAGTATACATCGACGTAGTTTTATTGAACGCGCCATAAATCACCATTCAGTATTTGAGACATAAGTCAATTTATATGGTCTATGTATGATATGAGTTTCGGTGTGAGATCGAATTTCATGGCACGATAATTGTAAATTATTATTTGATCTATACATAAACATATTTAAATTCGTGTGGGCATCGGTCGCCAAACGCTGCGGTGGAAATGCCTTTCGCCAATCGGATATCTGATCATATTCCATTGCCCTTAAGTCAATAATTGTATAATAGTTTAAGTAATATCATATCTTATTTTGTCAATTTTATCAAATGTTTCACCGAAAAAAATTGAAAAATGCAACTCACAAAACAAATACATGAGAACAAGAAAACAACAGCATTAATAAATTACATGGCTACACAAATAATAAAATGGCAACAGTGCATGAATGAATTACGAAATTGTTATGACATTTTTACTTTGAATTAAACAACTGCGTATACATAAAAAATGACCACTTTGTTAATCTAAGAAAGCGAAATGACTATCAATTTCTCTAAACGTATGGATTGCAAATAAGGGTTTTATTTATATTAGAACTTGAAATTTTGATAAAAATACAGCAAAATGACGTTTTACAAAGTTTCGCACAGATAAATTGTTTAACAAGAATATATTTTTACTTGGCATAGACGTTGATAAGATATGATTATTTGAATTTATTATATTATAAGGACGAAATGAGGAAAATTTCTGCCAAAGTAGTTAAAAATATATAAAAAATATAAAGCAACTAATCCTACATATCCCCTCTAACACTAGGTGACCATAGGCAATGATTAAATTCAATACCATCAAATGGTCTAATTTCTAAATTGGCATATACACTGAGTCAGACTCAAAGATTAAATCGTAAAATACGGTAGAATAACAAGGATTTTGAAAATGTTGTTCATACATTCAGATGAATTATTCACATAGCTACTACTATTGTATATTTTGATTATACATTGCAGTCTCTCATTTGATTAAAAAAAGCTTCAACATGTATTGGGCAAGGGAGTCATTTAAACAACCAATCTTTTCTTAGAGCTTTTTGTTAATGGGGGTCTATTTTTGGAGAACACATTTGATTGGTAATTGGAAAAAACAACATTTTCTAACGTTAAATTTAAATGCTGAAATTAAATTTACTAACCCATTTGATAAGAAACCAAAACTGACAACACTTTAAATAAACTAAATAAATTGTATTGCTGCCTTAGCAACAATTTTTCAATAACACTTTTACGAACGATATTAGCGGTAACAACAAAACGTACTTCATTTTTACATTTAGGTCAAATTGTGACTTAAGGCATGCATGAATATATAGAACGGAATAGAACGCGTGAACGCATAGGGACCGCATTGTTGGAAAATAAAAAGAATGTAAAGTGGAATTAACAAGAAAATGAAACAGAAAGAAATGTTTAATAGAAACATTTCTTCAAGCAGAAGAAAAATCGTTTGTCGATTACGTTTTATGGAACTCTCTAAAAATGGGGACGGCGGGATCCGTAAACCAAGTTATAAAAATAGAAGCCTTACTATGCTTTCTTTTAACTATCCATTGACCAATGGCTAAGATGTCCTTAACATGCAGAATTTAGTAAATAACTTATAC
The DNA here is from genome assembly GCF_020536995.1 of Dreissena polymorpha. NCBI lineage: Eukaryota > Metazoa > Mollusca > Bivalvia > Myida > Dreissenidae > Dreissena > Dreissena polymorpha. The sequence goes on from NC_068355.1 coordinate 162,399,483, forward strand.
TTATTTTGTCATTACCTCATAATACTTCCTGTTTGGTAAGCTAGAGATGACTTCGTCATAATGTACAACAAACTTATAATTGAAATTAAATTTAATACCGAAATAGGGTAACTCACCCTTGAGGCTGACATGTTAACGGTACAATGCTTTAATACTGCTCCAGCAGCTGGAGTTTCACTTCTTTATATTTAATAACAAGCTTTACGATCAAACCGGGACTCAGCTGATACATGTTTTAGCATCATATCTTATGCATCTATATATGAAATAACTATTTGGTTCTCAGCTAATTGTCATAGCAGAAAAGTTTATAAACAATACCCACTGAATTCGCTAATATATGTCTTTTGCACTGATTGGGTTACACATACCCCATATTTATAGCATGCACATATTAACAGAAACAGGCCTGCTTTGAATTTATATATTTATGAATTTGTCAAAATATTGATGAAACATTTTTTTAAGAGGACAAATGACATGGTCACTACTAGAATCTATTCGAACTTTACAACATCAAAACCATGTGTAGCTATGGGGATGACACATAAAACAAACACGCAAATACAAAGGTAAAAAAAAATTAAGGGATTTTTTGTTGTTTGTGAGCTCAAGGAGTCTTCATGGTTGGGGCATGTTAAATGGAATGTATATGTGGTACATTCTCATTCGTATGCCTCTTCCAGAAGGTAAAGTCGTGTTTGCAATAGGGCGAATTCCGTTCGCCTTAAGGGCTTATTGAGTTGTTACACATATTTTACTGTCTAATCTACAAAATTGAACAAACCACTGAAAATAATATTTCAATAATAAGACATATTGATTTAATATCAAGCAATTGGTGAACGCTGTGAACTGCATCTGGCAAAAATGTCATTTTTTGAATTTACCGTCTCCAGAAATTGATAATACTGTAACATATATTGATTCATCGTGAAAAAAATATTTAACATTTCATTTCGCACTTTTATTTATTTTGAGTACCCAAGAGTAAAGTGTGTGTTATTAAGTCTCAAATCAAGTCAAATAAAATGGATCTGTGCAAACTCCAAAGATACAAATGACCAACTCAAGGGCAAAATCGACGAAAGGACCAGTTACCATAACTAAAATCAGTTTGCAGATAAATGTATCTGGCATTTGTGTTATCTCTTTTAATAGGTATTATTTAATATTACATTCAATTTTCAAACAAAGTTATACGATCCTTTTCTTACAACTGGCCACAGTTAGTCGCGTTAGTTGTACACATTTTAATCGTTCAAAAAAATTGCAAGATTATTTAAATTGCCATGTTATACTAAATATTAAGCCTCGTTAGATCAAGACCAGGTTTACACTTTAACAACGGTGAATAATGAAAAATCATGTTTGATTCATGGTATACAATCACAATCAACCAATTTTACTGGAAAGGCAACGATAAAGTAAATTTGAACAGTTAAAACGTTTCAGAAGATAAATAAAGAAACTGATTAACACTTATTTACTGATGTGATGCGTACATAGCCATATATATAAAGTACATAGTCTTGTTTAGGCTACTTTCATTTAAATAAGAATGTCTTTTTTAATTCATCTTGCATGTATTTGAATTTGTCAAAAGGTCAAATAAGCCCATTCCGTAAGTTATAAGAGAAGCTATCTATACCACATATAGTACAGAAGCACAGTCACCAACCCGAGACAAAACGCAGCCAATAGAAATTGTTGGGTCACCACTTCCATTCGGCCATTGCGGATCGCTGCGGACTCTAGCTGATTTAAAGGCGTCACTCTAATTGGCACGAGATGTAGTTCAACCCTACCTTGCAGAGAATGTATGTTCTTACTGAAACAAATATTCCTTGTTTAGTCGTCGCATTCATATACAGGTAGTTACACAATGCTCTAGGAATATATGTATTGATAACATGCCTTTGACAACGCTCGATACCAACTAGACATTTTATTCCGCTCGGAGTTTAAAAAACAATAACATTGTATTTATTGTCATTTGTAATAAAAATGCATTCGCTTAAGACTATATCAAGAGAATGAAATACATAGATTTTAATGCAAAACGAAATAGTATTTTGTACCAAAACAATACTATTTATTACGGCTTTTATAGATGATATAGAGTTGTGTTATGGTACATACTTACCTTTATTTATCTCCAGAGTGCGTGTGTTTATCACACCACGTAGGCATGTTATTAATGGAACATTTATAATTCGAAAATGAGTCTTACAAAAGTCGTCAAAAACATAACTAAACAAACACCAGATATTTAACTACATTACTTTTAAACCAATATTAGGATATAACATTATAGTATTGACGTCATATTTGGAAAGATGTGTGTAAAGACGCTTCCTCATTCTATAGGGTCCTTAAATAAGTCGTTTTATGTTAACGTCTGGTGTCATCCTTACAAGCCTAACAGTGACTGATCTGAGCCCAAAAGGGAACGTACCCGTTTACGCAGTTTTATTAATGTTAGAAACATACATACAACGATCAACGGCGCAGATTATTTGGAGACTTCATATCAATATACTCTTCGGACGTAATTTTGTAAGGAGTGAGTTGCCAGACTTGCGGTCGTGAGGCCCTGCGTTTGATTCCCACACAGGTACCATTGTAGGTTCTTTCCACAGGAACAAATTCCTGGTTATTCCCTCGAAACGGACTCGCGATACAACCATTTTAACATAAATATATTCTGGATAAACTTAACTTTTAATTCTCTACATAACAAAACTATGTATTACCTCAAGAAACCGATGTTTTGCTTTCCAACGTTGACGTGTCGCATTAGATCAGCCGTGTCGATTAGTTCCAAAATTCTTGATTTATGTAGTGCTTCATAACACTGGTCTTTAATAATTGTTAACTCCTTTCCTAGATTTCTGTAACCACGATAAGCAAACTCGTTTAATACATACACGTATTCAGTTTAACTTTAAAGAGTTTATATCTTTTAACACTCACCGTATCAATTCCATTTAAGTTAATCTCAGTTTCTATTTATATTAATACTTTACATAATTTAGTTGTTGAAAATAGTATTTTATCAAAAAAAAGAATATTATGCTTTATTGTTACGCCTTTTAAATGTAAAATCATTAACATCGTATCATCATTCACAATAAATAATCATTTATTATGTATAATCATTAACAATGTATAATCATTTAAATATCAATAACTTGACATCGAGCAGTCACACCACTAGGTACTCCCAGTACACAGAATTAATATATTAGCTCGGTTAAACTTAAAATTATATGACATTTTTTAAAAGCATCCTTGCTATATTAGGTTAGTATGTTAATACAGGAATAGTCAGTATTTGACTATATAAGATGTATTGAAATTAATCAGCAAATATGGCCGCATGAAGACATAGCATACTTGTTTCATTAGTCAACAATGATTACAAAGGCATTTTATGTGCGTTCATCAAGATTAAAACATCAACCATTAAACTATGCAGACATTTTTAATTTGAATGTACTCTGTATGACAAATTTGAAGTAAATATACAGAACGAACTAAAAAGCGTTATCTACCAAGCTGTTAAAATAGAAAAGGATGAGGATGTTGTTAAAAATCTTGGGGAATTACTTCGGTACTCATCATTGACGCTGGAATATTTATTCTAACTTGATAATCGGGGCGATTTTTCTCTCTAAACACATATATGTGTAAGAAGAACACGATAACGAGCTCGGAGCTAGAACCTTGTTTATGCCAATGAGCAAGTGCGTCAAACTTATTTCAATTATTTGTAAGAAGACATGTTTATAGACTATGTATGACATCCGTTAATATTATTTAGAGTTGCGGATGGAAATTTCTTCTGAAAGATCACAAACCGAGTCGTAATTTTTACGCAACGTTCGATTCAGTTAATTTATTGCACTTAAATGCACTGTTACCAATTAAACGAACATGTTTTCGAAGTACAAATGTTGAAAATATAATTCGGTACAATGATAATTTGGTTAGCGTCTTTGTGTAATTGAATTTTAATTACTCGTCTCCGAAAGTCTTAAACGACTCTGCGAGCCTCGTCAGATATATTCAAGTACACAGTGACACAAACTAATACTTAAAAATCGCATTTTATTAATGGTATGTGCATATTGAAAGCAAAAGTGCGTGCCGCGACCATGATTGTATTGCGCGTGATATTTCGAAACAAATTGGCATACGTACATGTAACGAGTCCACTTTAAAAAAAACTGACGATGTGCTGGACCGTTTATGTTGTGTTTTTGTACAATTTTCGAAGTTTCAATTTATTTGCAGTTTATTAATGACTTTTATGAAGATCACATGTTTGAATCACATAAAACATTATTATGTTCATGTGTTTTGGGTTTATTAGTAAGATCAACAAATGTGTTCTAAGTTGTTTTTATTTATACTTTTGTTTAAGAACAACATGAACTTATGTTAATCTAGAAACTATTTATATTAAAAAAATCACATGCCAATAGTAACAAACCTCAACAACCAATCGGAAGGGTCGGTATTAAAAGAAGCAGTTTTACATGAAACAGCTTACCATATGGAGCTAAATGTAGCTAGTATGTCCAAGAATAAACATAAAACTGTAGATTGACATATTAAAATGTGTTTTTATAACTTTTCATTAAAATATGTAGGTGTATTCATTTAGTATGCCGACACACAGGTGGTTAGCGTGTGGCTATGATATAAATTAGTGAAAACATCATTTTGAATAAAAAATAATCATATTATAACGAAAAATCAACTTTTCTGGCAACAA